>NC_136070.1:1276660004-1276860004 GCF_964261635.1 Lissotriton helveticus | reverse complement strand
TCTTTGTCACGCTGTATGTACCACTACGAAAAGAGCTTTTGTCATCGTATTTGTCACAGTGTAAATAGCGTAATCCAACTCCACTGCTGTGTAAGCATTTGTCACGCTGTATTTGCCACTATGTAAAGAGCCGACAGTGTAAAGATCCGTAGGTTTTACACCGCACCGACAAAGCTCCTGTACACCTGGTTATCCGTTGTGCAGCAGCACGGGGAACATCCTTTACAACGGAACCGTTACAACCCGGTACCGTTACAACGCAGGATTTACAACGAAAGTCGTTACAACGACTTTCGCTGGAGGGCGCTGTAGGATAGGGAATAGTTTAATTCACTATCCAACACCTTCCCCACTATCCACGGGGACTGAAGTTGGAATAGTAAATTAAACTATTCACTATCCAGCGCCCCCTAATGCAAGTCGTTGTAACGACTTGCGTTGTAAAACCTGCGTCGTAACGGTACGCGTTGTAACGGTACGCATTGTACCGTCATACATCCCAGCAGCACATGTGTGGTATATCAGTGCACCAGGATGTTAGCGGTGAAATATGTCAGTCTGCAGCGCCTCGAAGTCCCACCATGTCTGTGCATCAGTGCCGCAGTGCACTAGTGGCTGTTACAATAGGCCTCGGATCTTACTCCATCTGTATCAATCAATCAATCAATCAGGGGGTTTATAAAGCGCGCTTCTCACCCGTGAGGGTCTCAAGGCGGTACAAGGATCTTGTGCTCCGAAGCGCTACATCTGGAAGAGAAGCCTGACAGACGCAGAATGTTTGATCCAGGTGACAAGTGAGCCCAGAGCAGGGTAAACACACAGCGGAGGAGCAAGGCACCCTGGACAGAGGCCGGCAGGGCTGGGGAGACAGCAGGGGGTACAAGTGCAGCTTCACTATCGGGTTGTGAGCTTCACCTGCTCGAGCACCGGCGGGTGTGAGTTTTATGTTTTGGAGCGCAGCCTCGCTCATTGGGTGTGAGTCCAACGCACTGGGGGAAAGTCGTTCTACAGGTGTAAGTCTCACCCCTTGGGTGCACAGTCTTCCTCATTGGGCAAGTATCTCACACCGTGAAGCACAGTCTCACACACTGGCTCTAGCTTTAACAACTGCAGCACAATCGGTGGCGGCTAATGACATTTGAAAGTGGTGAGCATAAAAGTTTGGTATGACTTTTAAGTAGCGAGCGACGGGAGCAAGCGTAATGGACAAACGTAGGGTCCGAGGGGGTCCTCCTCCCGAGAAAACATTGAAAAAAGATTGCCAAACGCTGCATTTTAAAGCAAATTAATTTAGTGAACAAGCAAGGTTTATAAAGCAGTGGGAACGTATATTCTTGAAATATTAAACACATCAAAAAATGCCCCACAGTTTACTGCATTAATATGTTCAACAGTTACTGCAATGTGCAAATTGTACAGCACAAAACGTCATGCCCTTTAACCCGTTGGCTGCTGCCGTCGGCCAACGGTCGTCGCGTGCACTACCTTGGTAGTGCTGCGCACGTCCGTTGGCCGACGCTGCCCCACCCGTTTTTCGAACGTTCAGCACTGGAGCTGAACGTTCGACGCAGCCAATGGGTTAAAGTGTGTGCTTGGCCAGAGTCTTGCACTGCAGGCGGCATCAACTTTGGAAGAAAATGCTCTAGCCAGCCTTTAGGAAGCACCCACAGTTGCTGGCTGCAACCAGACATATAGAAATATGTGCAGGCAGGGCTTTAAGTAGGATTTAAAAAGTGGAGGCTCTCCAAAGGGAACATGTAAAATAAATTTATATGATTCCCATAGTGTGCCACCTGACCAATGTTTTGGTGTCTTTCTGAGACGTTATAGCATCCAGTTATGTAACACAGCAACTGACAGACACCTCAAACCTGCCAGTACTATTGACTTTGTCAATGATTGTGAACTGTTTAAAGATAAATGATTAACAAAAATGATTTGTTATAAATAATAAACATTTGAAACGTTTCAAATCTGAAACTGTGAGTCTGTGAATTAAATATTGAGACCTGTGGAAGGAGCTTCAGTTATGTGCGCTTTATGTCAGATATGTGCGCCCTTTTTCTTCACATCTTGTCCCTCTGCACATCTTCAACCTCATCTCTTTCCTCTTCAGCACCCTCTTTTCAATCTTCCCCAAGTGCACTTCCTTGCATCTCCTTCACTTCAGCACCCCAAACATACACTGCACTCACTCACATTTGAGCACTTTATTTTCTTTTACTTTTGCCTTGTAAATATTCAGTGTACCCCTTTCACACACATTTACACTGACCATTGTTCTGTGTGAGCTACAGAGAGACCAACCCGCTTCCAGGCACTTTGCTTTGCCTTCAGCCTCAGCGCCTGAGCTCTCAATCAAAGCCCCTCATAAACACCTGGCATGACTGAAAGTATGCACTATACAAGAGCAACGAGATGCACCAAAAAAACACAGAAACACAACAGGATGAAATGGCTAACACTTGGGGAATGCAAGATTAAGTAAAACGTGAAATAAAAGAGGAACTCAATCGCGGACATGCGTTACATTAACGTTTTCAACATTCATTGTACACGAATCAAACCATGTTTTTGGCATTAATGTTCATGGCATGAAGACAGGGCCAATTTCAATGCCACACGTAACTGTCATTATTTAGTTATTTATTTATTTATTTAAAGCGTTTTATATAGCGCTGGCTAGACCCGTAGGTATCAGAGCGCTTTACATAAGGTCAGCAAAGTTATAACAATAATAACAGTTTTACGTTACATCAAAATATATGAGACACATTAACGGGAGAGATCAGTAGAGAGGGAAGGGGGGTGGGAGTGAGGTGGGAGTGAGAGGGAGAGGACGAGGGGGAGGACGGAATAAGAGACAGCGGTAAAGTCAGCCCAAAGACCGAATGGGTAGGTGACGGCCAGTGGAGGTAGTCCGAGGCCAGTCTCCCCTATAGCTCTCAAGGAAGCAGCAACGGGTATCGGTCAGACAGGTGGATAGAAAGGAGACAAGGTAAACGCAGAACAGCATGAATACAATGAGGGGGAGGGTGAGAGATGGGGAGAAGGGGAGAAACTGTGCCCAAGGTCCGGCTGG
The DNA here is from genome assembly GCF_964261635.1 of Lissotriton helveticus. Taxonomy (NCBI): domain Eukaryota; kingdom Metazoa; phylum Chordata; class Amphibia; order Caudata; family Salamandridae; genus Lissotriton; species Lissotriton helveticus. The sequence continues at coordinate 1,276,856,922 of NC_136070.1, read as the reverse complement.
GCAGGTGACGGTCAGGGGGTGAACCAAGTCCGATCTCATCATTAGCTGAACAGAGCAGCTCCACCGGGCGTCGGACATAATCCTCCGACTTCGCTGTCAGGAAAGAGATCATGTGTCCTCAGGGAATGTCAGAGTAGTGCGGGGGGGGGGAGGGAGGGAGGCCACGGTCATAAAGAATTCTAGAAGTCCTGTCTTTACTGAAAGAAGACATTTCTCCCTTTCTGCTTGGCTCGGATATTTGGATCAATTTTGCAAGGGAACAAAAATCCTGCTCCTCTTTTCGATCCATTCTGCTGGGGGGACGAATACAGCAGCTCCACTTCTAAAGGGGCAGGGGCCTGTGGCCAGTGGGGGAGGTTAGCGTGACCAGGGGTCTCAATATACATAGTACAAGATTAGCATTCTAACACCTACCATTACCGAGGACAAGGCGCACTCACACCTGCTTGCATCCAGTCCTACAGTGTGATGAATGGGAAAGGGTGGGATCCATGCCTACGAATGACGAACATCTGGCCTCACGCAGGGACGCTGACTCCGACACCTGACACTGTGACACTGACAGCGTCACTGGCCTACAGTACACACCAGTACAGACCACAGTGGCAATACAGGGCTTTAGAAAGGTAAGGCTTCCATCTCCCACTACAGAGTGAGGCGGGGCAGGCAGTCTAGGACAGACAGACCATGCTTAAATACATCGATTTGTTAATACAAGAATATCTTTAAACAAATCGATGTATTTAATATTTGTTAAGGTAAACGTGTAGGAATTTCAGAGGGGCGAAACCTCAGTTCCCTACTGTAGAAGCCGCCCCTGAGTACAATAACGCTGACTGAGTGAGAGGTTTCCATCTTGGCAGTCATTCTCACTTACAGTTATTAAGTTTAACAACTCGGGGCATAGTTTCACCACTTGTTGTGAGTCCCTTCTTGAAGCACATTCTCGCAGTCAAAGGTCGTAATGGCCCCATGGAGTGTAAAATCCAAAATACTTCCCGCAGGCTCTTTGCCCTGAGATGTCTGCGGAGGTCCTGAATAGCGGGTAACACGGTATTAACTTTGCACATCTGCATATGCATATTACACAAATCAGTGTTCCATACATCAGTATAACCCTTATTGCGTATATAAACCCCTCCCATGCTGATGACGAGCTCAGCTCGTCATCAGCCACGGTGCTCGTGTGCTGATGACGAGCTGAGCTCGTCATTACCTCGCCCGTTCCGTGGAACGCTCACACGCCAGGCTGATTCCCCTACTGTGCTGAACGTTCTAAGGAACGGGCGTGGCCGTGACGAGCTCAGCTCGTCATCAGCACACGAGCACCGTGGCTGCTGACGAGTTGAGCTCGTCATCAGCAGCGGGGCGCTGTGTGCGGCCCCTCCCCCACCCCCCCGCACCCCAGCACAGCGGGGGAATTACCCCCGCTGCAAAGGAGCTAAGTTACCTGAGTATGAGTACCTTAGTGCTTCAGTATCCTGGCACATAGGTGTAGCATTATCTCTGTGAAACCCTATATCAGTGTATCAGAATATCAGTCTCAGAGAGGGTCAGTGTTTCTGTAGATCATTATATTAGTGTATCAGTGTGTCATGTCACTGGTTTTAGTACAGCTGCATGTCATTATATTAGTGAATTAGTCTCAGTCTATTAGTGTAGCAGTGTTTGAGTATATTAGTACACCAGTATATAAAAATATCAGTCTCAGAGAGGGTCAGTGGTTCTGTAGATCATTATATTAGTGTATCAGTGTGTCATTTCACTCGTTTTAGTACAGCTGCATGTCATTATATAAGTGAATATCAGTGTAACTACTCACCAGAGTGTTTGTGTATCTGCATGTCGGTCCGCGTGTGCATCAGATTATCAGTACAACGGTGCCGATAAGTCGGTGCATCAGTACATCAGTGTTCCGGTGTATTCGTGTAGCAATAGTAGCAATATATCAGTGCATTAGTATGTCTTTAGCAGTGGACATAGAATTAGTGTGTGAGCGCTTGAGCGCATCTGTACGTTAGTGCATCGGAAGCACAGTATATCAGTAAGTCATGTCACAGTTTATCACGATATCTGTGCCTGGGTATGTCAAGCAGGTCACGAGGATCAGAATAGAAATGTGAACTTGTAACATACATATGAACAATAGTGCATCTGTTAATCAGTGCATTGGTATTTGTGGCTATCAGTCTGTCCCTGCAGGAGGTTAGCAGTGCGTCAGCACGGTCATGCATCGGTAGGTCAGTATATCACTGATATAGGAGTCTATAGGAGTGTGTCAGTCTATCACTGCGCTACGGTTAATACTGTCAGTGTTTATCAGTTAACACCGTTTCGCAGGGAGCTCAGTCTATCCGGGCAGTCTGTTAATACTGTCAGTGTTTATCAGTTATCACCGTTTAGCAGAGAGCTCAGTCTATCCGGGCAGTCTGTTAATACTGTCAGTGTTTATCGGTTATCACCATTTAGCAGGGAGCTCAGTCTATCCGGGCAGTCTGTTAATACTGTCAGTGTTTATCGGTTATCACCGTTTAGCAGAGAGCTCAGTCTATCCGGGCAGTCTGTTAATACTGTCAGTGTTTATCAGTTATCACCGTTTCGCAGAGAGCTCAGTCTATCCGGGCAGAGCTGAGGTCATGTATTGCTTGGTCTCTCAGCGCCAAGATACCCGTTGGTGTATGTGTGCTTTATAAATATTTGTAACATAACATGTTGCTCAGCAGTGACCTCATTACAGGGAGGGTAGCACCCCATCTCTAGGCAGTCATACCAGTTGCCGCCCGGCTGCAGCTACTGGCCAGTACAGACATGCCAGCGGTGCTCAGCACTGTCTTCTGCTAGTGGTGAAATTACTTTAGCAGAACATCCTTCGGGTTTCTGTCCTCCCAAGCATCTCTCATTTGCATAGGGGCGTGTCTCATTAAAATTAGCTCCACCTCCTGCAGTGTGATACCTTTTGCTGTTTTACTGCTAGCGGAAGATGGCAAACACCTACTTGAGGAAAGATCAGCTTTTGTTGTTTTTGTTGTGGGTGGGGCCTCTGGGGTGCGGGGGTAGATCTTCCAGAGGCCCCTGAGGATGGGGGAGGGGTCCCTGAGAACCTTCCCTTCCCAGGGAGCGGACCCAAGACTTCACTGCATCGTGCAGGGACCTCAGTGCTGCAAATAATATAAAACATGTCCCCAGACATCCAGCTCTGAACCAGGGTTTGCAGCTGCACCTCATGCAACAGCAGGTGATATTTCTTATCCAGAGCTGGCTATCGACATGTTTCCACCCCAGATAAAAATCTCCCAAGAAAAGGTATTATTTCCCATCCGGCGGATGTTCACTGATTCTGCGGAAAATGTATCAGCAAAACGTCAACATACAGGTGTTTATCTAAAAAACGTTGAGGGTTTCTTGTCACACAATTGTTTTAATAAAGCTTCATGCTTATTTTCTTTTAGTTTTCTGAAATCTGAGAGTTTATGGAAGTTCATGGAAGTCGTGTAATTTCACCCAAACTCCACTCTGAATGTCCTTCATTTTAAAACTCAGCCAAAGAAGACTTTTCTTAAAAGCATTCAACAGTCGCTGGTGCATTGCTAAACATGGTGTTTACATTTTTTATTTTTACCACAAACTGCCACACATCCAGTGAGGAGGTGTGCAGAAAACTGTGTAAAATGTTTATTTTCAATAAAATGTGATGACAAACCTTTTTTTAGAAACACTCAAAGAAGCTCGCTCACCACCTATGTACTCCATACGGCCTCTGAAAGAATCATGCTCTGGGCATCAAAAAGTTAAAAAAAGAAAAATACTGGAATCTTGGTATTATTAAAAAAATAAAAAAACACACACACACACCTGCATAAAGAAACAAAATAAGAGGGCCAGAGAGTCACGGTATCTCTTTTTCTTTCCACCTGTAGGTTTAACGTGGACTCCAGGAGCTGCAACATCTCCAAGCACGTAAGTGACGTCACAGAGCTATAACTTCTTTTTTCAACAGATGTGCACACAAATGGCCAAACTTTGACTTGATTTAATTTTTCGTAGAACAAACGGCTAAACTGTTTAAAACTGGATTAAATGTTATAATAATCCACATTTGTAAAGCGCACAATCACCCGTAAGGGTCTCTAGTCACTGGGGGCCGTCGGGAAGATTAAGCGAGCTATTGCCCAGAGTAAATGTAAATGTGTTGTATTTGTAAAGCGCACTGCTGCCCGCGCGACGGGGCGTCCCGGCGCTGCACTCATACCGCTGTGGAACCCATCCTGGCTTTAATGTGAAATGTCCACTCCTGGGCACCCCCAAGGTGAAGCCAGGCATCCACAGCGCTGCTGGGGCCGTTGTGGAGATTAAGCAAGCTATTGCCCAGAGTCGCAGAGTGGGACCCATGATTAGACTAGGCCCCGAGGCGAGAATTATCAGGTCCGAGGAAATTGAGCCCAAGACCCGCCGAGGCGGGTATTGAACCCTGGTCCCGGGCCAGACCTCTGCATCAGGGTCTGCCGCTCTGACCATTGAGCCACGCTTCTCCACAGTCACATGGTGCTGGGCCTATCTGCCACCGGTGATCGAACCGTGATCCCCAGATTTCGGAGTCAGTCGCCCTGGCCGCGGCACCACACCTCTTCCTGTTCCGGTTGAAATGTAACCTAAGGTTACAAAATAGTCGGGAAAAACTATTACATTCCCAAATTCTTAAATCTGTGTACTTTGTGGTTGATTGTAGATTCTACTGCCCATCTGTGAAGGAGAGTGCTGATGGCGTTAAAGACAAAGGCGCCAGTATTATGCAATCTCTTGTTGTACTGCTTATTTAAACAGCCATTTAAAGAACTACAATTCCCAAAATCCTTTGCCTCCAAAGAGGAAATGACAATCAAATAAACAATTAGGACCCTAATTTACAGGATTAGTAAGAAGTAGCCAAATGAAATACTCCTGTCCTTGTACGGGCACCATACGAAACGTCCATCAACCGAGGAGCAGTCGTCGCCATGAATTTATACCTTGGCAATCAGCTTGCCAACAATCTAAACATATGCCAAATATCACTAGCAGGGTGGGTAGCCTTACAGTGGGGGGTGGAAATACTCCCCTCCTTGTCTTTATTAAAACCAGGGCGCTCCTACTCAGCTGGTGAGGAAAATCTGCAATGTTATTACATGACGTAGACTCATGTTATGCATCTTCAAAGCATATTAACTGCTCTCTTTGGTGCATGTGCTACTGCCTTACAATAAACTATCTTAACCCCTTCCACGCGGGGCTAATTCCCCGTGGTGCGGGGGGAAGGGGGCAGCGCGCGGCGCCGTGGTGCTTGTGACGAGCCCAGCTCGTCATGCTGCACAGTGAAACCATGCTCATGACAAGCTGAGCTCAACACGACTCCGCCTACTCCTGTAGAACGCCCGCACAGGAGGGGAATTAGCCCCGCGTGGGCGTTCCGCGGCAGTTATGACGAGCTCAGCTCGTCATGAGCACAGCTCCACTGTGCCTCATGACGAGCTGAGCTCGTCACGACTCCGCCCACTCCTGTAGAACGCCCGCTCAGGAGGGGAATTAGCCCCGCGTGGGCGTTCCGCGGCAGTTATGACGAGCTCAGCTCGTCATGAGCACAGCTCCACTGTGCCTCATGACGAGCTGAGCTCAACACGACTCCGCCTACTCCTGTAGAACGCCCGCACAGGAGGGGAATTAGCCCCGCGTGGGCGTTCCGCGGCAGTTATGACGAGCTCAGCTCGTCATGAGCACAGCTCCACTGTGCCTCATGACGAGCTGAGCTCGTCACGACTCCGCCCACTCCTGTAGAACGCCCGCTCAGGAGGGGAATTAGCCCCGCGTGGGCGTTCCTCTGCAGTTATGACGAGCTCAGCTCGTCATGAGCACAGCTCTACTGTGCCTCATGACGAGCTGAGCTCGTCACAACTTCGACCACTCCTGTAGAACGCCCGCACAGGAGGGGAATTAGCCCCGCGTGGGCGTTCCGCTGCAGTTATGACGAGCTCAGCTCGTCATGAGCACAGCTCTACTGTGCCTCATGACGAGCTGAGCTCATCATAAGCGCCAAAGGGGTTAAATGTTGACACTAGACCAATCTGCAGGTTTCAGGATATCCTCTAACCTATTCTGAAAAAGCTTTAGAGTCCTTAAGTCTCCCAGCTGAATGAGCCCCAATGTGGACTGTGTCTACCCCTGACAATGCCATAGAAGGAATTTGGGTTATTAGCTATGGAGGGGTAAGTACCCACCTCCATTTATAAACACAGTCCTTGTCAGGGAGAATCCCTAGAGTCCGGAGCTTTAGCACAGAGCAGACAGGCTCAACTTAGAGGCAAAGTAACATTCATGCAGTGATAAAATATAATAAAGTCAAAATACAAAACAATACAAACCCCAGATCAAATTTGAAAAAAAGAATAAAATGCTTTCTGGTTAAAGATTTTAACTTTCTGACTTTAGTCATCCACCACTATAGTACACTTGTTGAAGCCCCCCGGGACCTTAGGGGAGGCACTCAGAGTCTCACAGCGTAGCTGACAGGGGCCAACAGGTGAGTCAATTCCAGGCCCATTTGCCACTGGTCAGCTGGGCAGAAGCAGGAAACGGCCTCTTGTAGCGTGTTGTCTCCCTGTAGCTTTAACACATCAGCCTTATAACCCTTTCCGTGTACTTCACTGTTGTAAGTACAAGAGGGAGAGAGATCAACTCCAGCTCTAGTGCTCTCCTCCAGTCTCAGACAGCAGGTGTATTTCTCCTCTGATCTTCCACAGGTCCAGGAGTGTTCTGAAGTGGGTGCCCGGCAATGCCTGGCAAGAGCTGATGAGTGGGAATAACCACCGGGGATGCCCTAACCACTGGGGTTAAGGTTCTTGGAACTAACACTTCCCACTTTGGGAATTTTCAAGATGTTTGAAGTCCTCAGCCACACTAAACCTGGGCTCTGACGTTAGGTGGTGTGTGGAGTGTACTATTGTAATCCGTGTGTCCTCTCACATCTAAGACTAGAATCCAGATTTTGGGAGGCCCTGTACCCTCAACAAACTCAGAGATTTAAATCTAGTAGAACAAAGCCAAGCATTCAGCAGTCAGACAGTGGATACAATTGTTTTGGCATTTTGTTTGCCTTCTTTGACGTGTGTCCCAAATTTTACATTTAAACCCAGCAGACCTGTTAAGCAAGTCTTGACATTCTCTTAGGATCTGTCACTGTTATGTAAACAAGAGGCCCGCTGTGATAGAGGCAGATCAAGAAAGATACCAAAAGAAGGGTGCAGGCCTGGGTGTAGGCTACATCTACCTGTGACAGGGTCGGTCTCTTTGAAGTTAATCATGTCTTTGGACCCAGTCCACATTTCATCTTGTCAAGGGCACAACAACACCGCCCCACTCATCAGGACTTTTGACCCTGTCCGGGAAGCAAGTTCACAACCCATTTCCGCCTATGGAAATGCTAATAACTGGTTGGCAGAAGTTAGAGAACAAATTTAGCTCCAGGGACTTCAGGTTAGGCAAAGGTAACTTTCTAAAAGTTACTTTTAATAATATATAGTAAAAAATATGACTTCTGCATTGAATTAGATTTTTAAAAACTATTAAAAATAGTTGTGTCATTTTTTTTCTAACTTGTCCCATTCCCAAGATACAGATATAGTATATAATATTGCATTCAAGTGCTTTACTATGGAACGGCCAAACCTGCTATTGTGAAAATACCTTTGAGGAGCTTGCCGGTGTAAAGGCATGTTTAACATTAAACTTTTAGGTGTTCTAATTTCAAATATCATGCACTCTGCCCAGTGGACAAAAAGGCCTCCTTAGTTGTGACCTTTAGATATTTAAAAGGATAGGCCTGCCAGAAGGGGTTATTGTTATAAGTTGAGTTTGTAGTATGAAGGTGCACAGCCCGAATGCTGGTGGCAGGCCTGCAGTCAAGTTTACGTTGTTACTGTAGTGGGTGGCACAATAGGTGCTTTAACGTACACACCTGGGTACAGCTTACTGCCATCTACTAGGAATGTATAAGTACGTTGAATGTGGTGTATACCAATGTTGTCATGTTGAAAGGAGGAGCACAAGCATTTTACCACTGGTTAGCGTGGGTAAATTGCACAGATTTCCATAGCCAGCAAAGCTAGGGTTCAGCAAAAAGGCGGGAAAAGTTTGGGGTGATGCTGCAGAAAGGGCAAATTACACCTTTAACTTATCTACAAAAGGTAGTTGATGTTACTTCAGTAAAAGGTCTCTAGAGAGATATTTTATAACAGTGGAGCTGCAGTTTGCACATCTCTAGTGACACTCACATATTGTCTAAGACATCTCACTGCACACACCTTTGGGTGTAGCTGAAAACTTGAAATTCCACATAAATAGAAGCGTTCTTTGTCCACCTTGTAATGTTAAAATGAACACCACCTGGGGAAAACCTCACCTCAGAAATGTCCGTAGCCCTGACGTCTGACAGCCTCCTGAAGGATACCACGCATGGATGTGTCGCTAGTTTAGCAGAGAGTGACTGAAATGATAGAGTATCATTATCACCCCATGATTCCAAAGAAGGTTCAATGCCAGATTCACTTCCCCCACAGCTGCATACCTGGCTTTAGGAGGATTCGTATAACCCACTCCCTTCGTCGGTCTACACAGCAAAGGATGTTTCCCTGCTGACCTAAAATCTACCAGCTAAACACTAGGCAAAAAGTTGGGGTAACCATATAGTCAGATATCCACCTTCCTTCACCCATTAACCTTGTTGTAAGATTTCTGACCCGCTGCCAATGATGCCACGAAACTCAAAACCCGCGATACAGCCCTGAAGTAGGTTCTCACACCATTCCACACACCAGCTGCTCCATGATCCCCTTGCTGATGTTTCTGCTTTGAGTGTGCCTGGACCCAGGATGCCCAGATGTATTCTGAAGCTGCCTTCAAAAGTCCCTGCACATCTGTGAGTGTCCTGCAAGATTTCAAACCACCGGACCTGACCGGGACTGAATGACAGGACGGTGACTCTGTCCATAAGGGATCTTCAACATTTGTGGGAAGACCGGGAGTGAAATTGGGCCATCCATGGTCAATAGCAACAGAACTGGGAACCACTGCTGGCTTCTCCTCCGCGGTGTAACCGCCAATACCTTCGCTGAGAGTGTGTGTGTCCAGGCCAGACATCTGGAAATCATTCAAAAGGGAGAAACAGCACTGGGAATCTCCCCGGACCACTCCTGGAGGAAGGCTTCCTTAGCCAACGCTTCTGGGTCCGCTCTCCAACTGAAACACCTCTTCAGCTGCGTTGCCTGGAAGAAAACAGATCTATTTCAAAAGCCACCAAACTTTGAGAAAGTTCCTGAAAACCTGAACATTTAAACTCCATTCACTACTTTCGAAAAAAGACTGAATGACCGCCAATCTGCTACCTTGTTGGATTGTCCTGGAAGATACTCTGCCTTCAAACAAATTACATTCTGGAGAAAAAAAATCCAGAGAGCCTCGGCCAGCTCTGCTGCTGGCCTAGGCCTTGTCTGCACCCCTCACACCCACTTGTCGATGGTCCTGATTACCGTCAAATTGTTCATGCGAAGACATACTGCACATCCTACCCTGCTTTTTGACAGATTTGGATTGCAAAGTAGCCTGCAACAAGCTGTAAATAATTTGTGTGCATTAAGAACTCTGGGGCATATTATCAACAACTAGCGATATTTATCACTAAATAAGCTTAGCAACATTTTTTTTATCACCGCGCATCGGCGGATTTTATTGCAGAGATAACGTGCTATTAGCAACGTTTATCTCTAAAGCGATAACATTTCCAGCCATAGCGGCGAAATGCGTGAATATCGCTGGAAATCCAGCGATATTCAGGCATTATCGCTAATAGGGACTTAGCCTTAATATCCAACACCCATTGGATATACAGGCTAAGAACTGGTCTAAGCAGGCGTTAGGTTTTGGAGATATTCGCGCTTAGCGGGAATATTTCCAACGCTACACCTACGTTGATAATAGGCGATAGTGATGTTAGCGATTGCTTTTAGTCGCTACAGGTTGGGTACGCCCACTTTGCATGTCATTAGCGATAAATATCACTGACATGCAAAGCGGGCCCCAAACCGCTCGCCATCGCCTACAAGCTGTCGGGGCGATAGTCTCATATCGCCCGTCTTGGTAATATGCCCCTCCCTTCTCGACTATCTTACTGCAGTCCACAAGGTGCCACATCTGCCACCGCTTCCGCAGAGACTTGCTTCTGACTCTAATACTAGAACTGGACACATCGGGAAGATGGCAAACCTGTGCCTACTGTCCTAACCGCCAGGCTATCTCCTCTTTTGCTTCCTTCTCTAAAGGAATTCTTTATGAGTAAGACAGACCCCTTCTATAATACTTTCTTTTTAACCTCTGCAGGGCTCCTTAATAGAGAGGCCATGGAAATATGGCCTGTATTGAAGAAGACGGGAGACCTACCATCCCTGCTGGGTGTCTGAGGGAAATCAGGGGGTGAATTATTATGTCTCCTAATTCACTTCTAATAACTTTAATCTTTGAGTCCAGAAGAATGAACATCATTTTGTCTGAATTCACAAAAAAATAACAAATCCATCCTCTATGATGTCGCCGGATTCGACGTCGCCATATTATTTCCGAAGCCTCATCTCTGAATTAAATCTGTTGCCTCTTGAATCTGCTTCATCAAAAGTTCTTTCTCCTGACCCAAAAACATTATATGGTCAAGATAAACCACAATTTCCAGGCCTCTGAGTCTCAAAAATGCCGCCACTTGTTTTAAAAGTTTAGCGAAGCCCTAAGGAGCGGAGGATAAACCAAAAAACAGGTACCGTGACTATCTGACCCTGCGGCAAGAACTGGAGACGGTGCCTGTTATCTTGAAACATGGGAACAGTCAGATATTCATCTTTTAAATGCAACTTCATCATCCAATCGTCTGGGAGAAGGATTTCTCCCAGGCAGATTAAATGTTTCCATTGTAAAATGTCTATAAAATACAAACTGATCACCTTGCAGGTTTATTGTAAGGGTCCTCCATAGAAACCAAAGCACCATTTCTGGGAAGAAGACAGGCCTGGGGTAATTGAACTTGCGGCTGCCGTCCGTAGATTGGCCAGCGAGGCGATTCCTGTATCCGGCAGCCTTGAGGAAAACCAGGGTCAAGCAATGGATTGCTCTCTGCGTCCAGAATCACCTCTTGCCATTTAACTACATTTGCTTTCTTTGCTGTGTTTGCAACATCATCAGTTTACTAAGTCATAATAAACATAATCCATGCACAAATCATTTGTGACGTCAAAAGGTCTTTTAACTAGACCTCCACTCTTATTCCTAAAAGCATCACACCACGAGGTGTGTAGATCCAGTTCACCCCGCAGGGCTGATCTGACACCATTGTCATGCTCCTGCACTGTTATGTTGCACTACTAAATGCTTACTTCTTGTTCATTTTCACCCCCATCCCTTCCCTCAGCTCCCAAAGATAGTCACGGAATTCGAAGTACCAGCTGCCATCAAGTGACCAAGATCTGAGAGCTCTATTAGCAGAGCCTGACTCCGCCTCAGAAGATGACTCGGCCACATTAGTGTCTGAAAAGTCACAGAGGTTTCTTTGAAAAATGTTCTCTTCTGATGCATGAGTATTTACATCATAATCAGTATTCCCTTGGTTACTCGTTGTGCACATTTTGCAGGGAATTAGTGCCTTACGGCTGGTGCGGATGTTTAAAGCAATAAAGAGCTGTTTTAGCAGAGACCTTCGCACTGTCTTAGCTGTGGGCAAGCACAAAGGATATGCAAAGTTGGCTGCACGTGGTAACCACATAACCTGCAGCTTTCGTCAGAGTCTGTTACCATCAAAGGAGAAACGTGTTCTTTACAAAGATATATGTCGAAACCATACTGGAGTAGCTTTGATTTCATGGATAATGAAATCCGTGCCGCAGGTCTCTTGCTCCGCACGGCTCGTGTAAGAATTAATAACTGTCCAGGAATAGGAACATCTATGGAAAGTGATCTTTTTCATCATCTATCATAGCGTTAGAACAGGTCTTTTTTGCTATCATTTTTTTCACAGCATGACTTATGTTTGCCGGTGCATGCTTTTTCTAGGTCAAGAGTTTTTTTTGTAGATCAGAACCAGAGGTTTTTCGCTAAAGAGGCGTTTGTATGCAGTGCTTAATTTGAGCAGGTGGTTGCCTGTGGGCCCACTGCTAAAGGCACTTGTTTTTGCGCATTGGCACTTATTTTTCCTCCTTGGACACTTCCCAAGAGCAAGAAAGGGAGAAACAAACAAAGGGTAAAGATGGAGAAAGTGAAGGACGGAAAAGCTGTCACAAAGGTGGAAAGCAGGAACCTGCAGGAGTGAGATAAAGTGGCGTGGAGGGGTTGGTAGTTGAATAAAGAGCCCCAAGGTGGATTCCAGACAATGCAGGCTTGGTATTCGGTGCAGAAGCGGCTTCTGAGGAGAGCTTTGGGCACCGGCAGTTATTCTTCTACAAATTAAGCACTGCTGCGGACCATACAAAAGTTAGTGTCTGGACTCACTCTCAACCTCCCACCCCGCACTCACATCACCTCACACCTCAAAGACCTCCACTGGCTCCCAATCCACAAATGAGCACTCTTCAAACTCCTCATGCGCACACACAAAGCCTTAGTGGAGAAGCGTGGCTTAATGGTTAGAGTGGCAGACCCTGATGCAGAGCTCTGGCCCGGGACCAGGGTTCAATTCCCGCCTCGGAGGCTATTGGACTCAATCTCCCCGGACCTGATAATTCTCGCCTCGGTGCCTATTCTAATCATGGGTCCCACTCTGCACCTCTGGGCAATAGCTTGCTTAATCTCCACAACGGCCCCCACAACGCTAAGGATGCCTGGCCTCCACCTTGGGGGTGCCCAGGAGTGGACATCTCCCAGGAAAGCCAGGACGGGTTCCACAGCGGTATTCATACAGCGCTACGAGACCTCTGGGTAGAAGTGCGCTATACAAATACAAATACATTTACATAACCTTGGCCCCACTTACCTCAACAACTGTATAGGCCTCAACAATCCTACTGGACACCTCTGCTCGGCTGGACTCCTACTCACAAGGCGCACCCGCATATGCAGAACAAAACCTGGTGACCATGACTTCTCGTACCTCGCCCCCAAAGCCTCGAATGACCTGCCTCTCACATCAGAGCCTTCTCCGCACTTCTTGAATTCTGCCAGAAACTGAAGACCTCAGTCTTTCACTAGCCCTGGCCCTGGCCCGGCCCGTACAGCTCCTGCTTCAGGGTCAGGATAGCCTCCCAGGGGGAATTGTGCGCTATAAACCTACACATAACATAGCCTAACATAACACCCCAATTGGAAGTTCAAACGCCCTTTGAGATCCATCTACTTGTTATGAAGAGACGGAAGCAACATTAATCGCTGCAGATGGATCAAAAGGTCCAGGGGAACCTCTCTGACCAAACATTGATCGGGTGGGCCATATCACCTTCTCTGGTGGATCCGACACTGACTATGCTGGTCCTGCTGCCTCTGGGGGTCTTCCTCAAGGACCGTGAGTCCAGCTGTCAGACACCCCTGGGAGTCGACAGCTGCCTCAAGACGTGAGGATACCACTGCCGACATCGGGGAGATGCCCAACCTTCTAGGTGTCCACCACACAGATGACCGGCAGCTCCACCCGCAGCGCTTAGTCCATCTTCAAGCTTTTGAGGCCTACAAGACTTCTGCAGAGACTCAGGACTCTCAAACCTTTCCTGCATAATTGTTGTGACTTTGCCCATTTTCCTTCTGTCTTCTGCTGAAGGAGGATTGTTGCTTTCATTGTAGTCTGATTGTCCTGGACAACAAGCTGTCAGTCTAGCAATCGCACTCATTCATGAACACATTTAGGGCCGGATGTAGGTATCCAAATACCGGTCGGTAACAGCCGAAAATACCGATTTTCGGCCGTTACCGACCGGTATTTGGATACTGAGATGTAGGGCATTTCAAAATACAGATTCGGTAATTTTACCGAATCAGTAAATTTACCAAATCGATAATTTTACCGAATCGGTAAATTTACCGATTCAGTAAATTTACTGAATCTGTATTTTGAAATGTAGGTAGCACTGTAAAGAGTGCTACAGGGCATTAAGGATTTGTTATTTACCATCAACTATTAGTTAGTGGTAAATAACGAATTCCTATGTAAATGTAAATATGTGCATTTACACCTGTGCCATGTGGCAAACATACATGCCCTTTGGGGCACTAATCAGGGGTGCAACAGGGTGTCAATGTGACACCCTGCCACCCTTTACTTTTTCGGTATTTACCGATTCGGTATTTGCCATTCATTCCTATGGACCTCATTCGGTAATTACCGAATCTTACCGATTCGGTAAAAAATACCAAATTATTACCTACATCTAATTTACCGATTCTAAAATACCGACTCAGTAAAATTCGGTATTTTAGAATCTGTAAAAAAGATTTACCTACATCTGGCCCTTATTTATTTATAAAGTTTTATATAGCGCGAACAAGATCCAGAGGGATATCAGAGCGCTTTACAACAGGATGGGAGGAAGGATATAAATGCAAAATCGACATCAGATAAGACTAAAAAACAGGAATAGTCACAAAACTACAAGACAAATGAATCAAGGAAAGTAATACAATAAACAGGTATATAGCGCTCTACGCAGGGGGGGCACACTATGCAGTTACGAATAGCCGAATTAAATAAAGGTACAATGATTGTAGGATCAGTGACTTCGAGCAGGTGAACCTAGCTAAATTAAGGTAAGAATTTGTTAATTAGGAATCTTTTAGCCTCCAGTTTGAAAACTGTTGTTGAGGAGATTCTGCGAACTTCCGGTGGAAGAGAGTTCCATATCTTTGGGGCAGCGTATGGATGGACCTGGGATCCGGGGCGGGACAATACGGTGAGAATGGAAGGGGATTTTTCACACTGGGAGGGAAACTTCAGCGTATCATGACATTGTCTGTGCGCGGGTCACTATGACTGCTCATTCGGCCACAGACTCAATTACGCCATAATACACCAGATCTGTCGTCCAATTACAGCAGAGCTCATTCTTTATGAAGCGCTCCTTCGTGGTTGAGTGGTCCACAGAGGACACTTCCAACAAATTGGCGGGAGGGCAACACGCGTAGTGGAGGCAAAGTGGAGCCGAGGAAGCGAATTGCATCATGTAAGCGAAAGAGCAACTATGGTCCCCTGAGAATCCATTATATTGGTCTGCAAAGCTTCCTGGCTCAGGATCAATGCCTGGTCCTGGGCGCCCTTGTCTATTAAATATAATGAGAATATAGTGAGCTCGATGGAGAACCAGGACCCGCTAACGGTGTTTTCTCTTTTCTCTCTTTCCCTCCTTGCGCTGCTCTCTCTTCATGGACCTGCAGAAGGTTGGTGGTCACCATTATTTCTTTGTTTATTGGATGTTTTAAAGAATGTTTGATTGTTGTTCCTAAAGCTGCAGAGAATTGTACTGGAGAATGAGACGGCGTATCTTGCGTTGCGGGGTCTGCGGACCATGCTGGGATCTCTTTGTGCACAATGGACAGGCTGACCACAGCTGTTGTGCACTGGATTGTTTAAAGACGTGCCTCTGCCGTGGGGGACCAGAGCCACTCTGAGTGCAAGCACCCAAAATATAGGTCTTACTTTATATACAGGGATCCCATAGGGTTGCACTTAAAGTTGCACACCCACATAGTCGAGGTAAGCGCTACAGAGAGGCCGCCGAAGGTCCAAACATCCACCGTCATTTCAACCCATGGTACCTTCTACTTCACTAGAGTGGGAGAGACAGAAGCCAAAGTTCTCACGGTTTATCACAAAAGCACATAAACAGCAGACCAGGGTCGAGCACAATGGTTCCGTAAGTTCTTGATATCAGGTGGTGCAACCACTTCCTACACCTGCTGTTTAGGGATGTGAAAATTACAAGTGAAGAAGCCAAAGCGGAAGGTGCTCTCAAAATGAAGTCAATAGAACAAGAGATGTAAGGTGAATATTTCTTCTTTTATTCAAATTGTTAATTTTCAATAAGCATAGGCACAGCCAACGCGTTTCGTTCCCATTTGTGCCGTGGGAACTTCATCAGGGCATAAGTATGGAAATCACGAGAAGCAAAAAATAGGAATAGCAGTTTCCGGATGGAACTTCTGGAATATATAGTCCTTAGTCAAAGGATTCTAGGAGGAATCCTATATCTATCATACGTCCTGGTTCCCTGCATATTCCAAGTTGAAATGTGGCTTCATATATGCCCGAAGAGCAGACAGTATCAAAAGCGAATAATTAATTGGCAGTATATAGAAAACGATTTCTTAAAATCTGGAGTGAACTATTGCAAACTTTAGAATAAGTAAGGAAGGTGTAGCTCGTGGATTTCGGTATCCTGATTAGACTCGCTTATGATAAGGCGATAGTATGTAAAATTAACCCCAATCATTAATGACAGACAAACGAAACATATCGAGTTCAAATTGGACCTGATTTAAGCGTAAGCGTTCAATTTATAGAAAATACGTGGCCCCTCCAGAAGAAGGCACTGGTCGCCGAAACGCGCGTCGAGAATTATTGTGCCACTTTTTATTTAAAACATTTTTTTTTCTTGTAATCCAACTTTGTTTTGTTGTACCCATTTGCATTATTGTACTGTGATTAATTTATTTGTCCATATACCTTTTTTTGACATGTAATTGATGTTTTTAAATACAAATGTTAATACATTTTAGAAACTGATCTGATTGGTAGCTTTTCCTCTTTTAATATTTCACTTAACAAGTTCAAAACATTGATTGCCTAGGTTGTTTTATGCCAATTATCGCTTTGTCATGATTCATTTTCATGAACTGTTCGCTAGTCACTTCTTCGTCTTAAAATTTCTAAATGCATCAACATGTTATCTTTTCTCTAGCAGAATTGCTGAATGTTCATTGTATATTTAATGCCAGAGTGCCTCATGAGGAGCTGAATTCACCAAGATTCCTGCAGCTCGAGCAACGTTAAAAAAACAACTCTAAACTTCGGGCTGATTACAGAGCCTAAGGGACCACCACCGACAGGCTGTTGGTGGCCGTACCTCGGCCATTGTTACAGGGATCTCCGTCGGCCATATTATAACGGCTTCTGGACGAGTGACGGGCGGAAACGCCGACTGCCACGATCCCGACAGACAGCCTTCATCCAACCGCCTGTCAGACCTCCATGTAGTCCCAGAATGGTGGTGGTGCCTGTCAGGCACAGCCGTAGAGGTTACAAACAATAGCCGTTTCTGCCGGTCGTTCTGCGGCGGTCAAACCAAAGCAAAACAGCAGGCGGAAACGCATTTGGGGGCCTGTAGAGGGCCCCCCCTAACCCCTTGGGCCTTCACACGCATTTCATTTTATGTGTTGTAACAAATTTGTTTTCTTTTGGATTTGGAATGGCAACCGATGATGAGAAAGGGGCATTGAGTTGGTAACATCTGCCAAGATCCCCGAGGGTTGTTCGCCCGTGAGGTGCCTTCCATTCCACCACACATTTTTTCGTAGTTACGTGCACATGTGGTTAAGTGTGGGTGTATGTACTGCCAGAGAAGAAGGCAGGCATCTTTGGACATTGTTTGAGTTGAGAACCTATGTACTTTTTTAGATCGGAACAGTATATGATGGGGACAATAAGACATTAGAGAATTCACACCCCACTGCGATATAGAGTAGGGGGTGTACTCTGGTATGTTCGGAAAAAATACAACCAGAGTTATGTGTACTCATGTCAGTTAAACACACTAACTGTCCCAGGTATAGGGATCTTATTGTGGATTGACTGAATGGTGCTTGCCAAGTATTGCAGGGATATGTGTGGGGTGTCTGTTTTGTCTTGCGGTGGGAGCCGCAAAGTGCATCACCAACAGCAATACAAAACATTGGCAATGTGATCACCACGGTGGCGGTCGCATCCATATTTACCATGTGGGACCACTAACTTGTAGGCGGGTGGTCCCAAATACGATCGGATGGTGGACCGACGAAAGTCCGTCCGCCATCCTAATGACCCCCTTTATTCTTACTACCTTGTTTCTAGCCGCTCGAGTTTCCTTATTTCATATGTCTCCTTCCAATGACGTCCAGCATAGTAGCCTCATAATCCTTGCAATTTTAATTTAATAATCACAATTTACCGAAATTGAATGATACTGATCACCAATCTCCACCCAAAATATTACAAATCGGGCAAAGCACACACTGGGCCAAAAACTTGATATGTTACTCCCTATTTTTTACCACCATTGAGTTAGTATGACCAATAGTACACCCACTGGGGCCGATTCACAGAACTACCTTAAGACAAAATCCTAAACTTACTACTTTTGGAATTCAAAGAAGTTAGGATTTTGTCTTAAGTTTGTCTTAAGACAGACTTAAGACAGACTTAAGTTAGGATTTTGTCTTAAGTCTGTTTTAAGACAAACTTAGGACAAAATCCTAACTTCTGTGAATACCAAAAGTAGTAAGTTTAGGATTTTTTCTTAAATTAGTTCTGTGAATCGGGCCCCCAGACTGTTTGTACTACAAACTTTTTTGCATCTGCTCAGAGATATTTTAAGGCTGTGAGCAAAGAGGGCAGTTGCCCAGGGCTCCTACATTCCAAGTAGCACCCCCGGAAAGTAAACTTTCTCCCTATCTAGCTCACCTCTGTCTATTTCTATATCTCAAGTTCTTGCCTCCCTCTACCTCTGAGTCTGTCTTCTATTTGCCCAATGGTGTCTTAAGAATTTGTGGAGCACTAGAAACACATATTTCAACTGTTCTTGTCTGAAGCCTGTTTCTGAAACTTGGTTTGGCCTCATGCGTAGTTCAATTAGCAGAAATTGGGAAGTAAAATTCAAATATCCCTAAGACGACAGTGCATCCGATGATAGCTTGGAGGGGAAACATCCTTATCAACGCAACTATAACAACGCACTACCATTACAACAAAACCTTTACAACGCAGGATCCATTACAACGCATGTCATTACAACGCATGCCATTACAACGCAGCTGCTATTACAACGCATGCCATTACAACATAAGTAGGGGTAAGTATTTAAATTAATTTTAACCCCTACACCATCCAACACTTGCCCTACAATTACGCCCCCCCCCTGGAGTTAGAATAGCAATTCTAACTCCTACACTATCCAACACTTACACTACTATTACGCCCCCTGGAGTTAGAACAGTAATTTTAACCACTACACCATCCAACACTTACCCTACAATTACGCCCCCCCTGGAGTTAGAATAGTATTTTTAACTCCTACACTATCCAACACTTACACTACTATTACACCCCCTGGAGTTAGAATAGTAATTTTAACCACTACACTATCCAACACTTACACTACTATTACATTCCCTGTAATTAAAAAAAAATACTTACCCATACTTACGTTGTAATGGCATGCGTTGTAATAGTAGCTACGTTTTAATGGCATGTGTTGTAATGGATCCTGCGTTGTAAAGGTTTTGTTGTAATGGTATGCGTTGTGAATGTATGCGTTGTAACGTCATACATTCCGGCGTCTAGAATGATCCCATCTTGAATGCTTTAATATCAAGTAATTAAGTTGGAAGATTTCTCCCTTATTGAATACTTGTTAAAATAAATCCTGCACGTGCCGAACCCATATTCTTTGTGACCACAATTTCTTTAATAGATAATTCGCATAGGACTTTGCTTTTATGCAGTTTTTCACCGAATCTCCAATCAAATCTGATTTTTTGGTAACTCTAGTACTACACCATTAAACGTCTTTTTGTTTTTCCTGGAATAACTAAGAGCAGGCAGTTGAGTTTCTTCTCACTAAATATTCATGTTCATTTAGGTATTACCATCGAAATCTGAAAATGAAAAAACAGATGTGCTTTAAATGAACACTTGTCATGTGACTGGGTTTCATTGTCTGTTGGCGCTTTAAGAAGTGTGAAGCAGAAGGGTGAATTCAATGGTGTTTCTTCAATCCATTCATGCGGATATTTACTCAGAACTGAGGCCCCTCAGGTGTGGTACTTTGAGTTACTGTCCCTCAGACCTTAGGTTGTCATGCGTTGCACCTCAGATGTGAGAACCTTCAAGGGGCCCTCAGATGTGTCCCTCAGACCTGAGAATGTCATCTATTGCACCTTCGATGTGAGAACCTTCATGGGGCCCTCAGGTGTGGTACTCTGTAGGGGTGGGTGGAATTTGCATATTCGCGTTACGCAAATCTCTGCGAAACGATAAAAATCTCTGCAAACACACAGAAATTCCACAAACACGCGGAATTGCTTGTTTGCGATGCTTTTTTACTGTTCTCAATCGCTGTTTGCGTGCGTGGGGGAAATATCTCGTGAACATGCATTTTGAGAACGCGAACAAGCAAACAATTTCGTGAAGTTGCGGAACGCAGAATTTTGGGCAATTTTGCGATGTACGCGGAAAGCGAAATTACCCAAATTCCGCAAGCGGAACAGAATTTACCGCCCAGGCCTAGTACTCTGACTTACAGTCTCTCAGACCTGAGGATGTCATCCAATGCACCTCAGATGTGAGAACCTTCATGGGGCCCTCAGTAGTGTCCCTCAGACCTGAGAATGCCATCTATTGCACCTCAAATGTGGGAAGCTTTATAGGGGAACCTCAGGTGTGATACTTCATGGGGCCCTCAGGTGTGGTACTCTGAGTTACTGTCCCTCCGACCTTAGGGTGTCATGCGTTGCACCTCAGTTGTGAAAACCTTCATGGGGTCCTCAGGTGTGTCCCTCAGACCTGAGAATGTCATCTATTGCACCTTCGATGTGAGAAGCTTCATAGGGGAACCTCAGGTGTGGTACTTTGAGTCCAGTCCTTCAGACCTCAGGATGCAGTCTTAGTACGGAGCTCTCAGACGTGAGATTGCGAGTTACAGTCCCTCAGAACTTCGGGTGTCATCCGTTGGTCCTCAGATGTGAGAGCCTTGGCAAGCGCCCTCAAATGTGATGACGCCACTTACAGTCCCTTCGATACCAGTGTTTGATCTTGGGCCCCTCCGCTGTGACAGAGTTTGTCAGGGTCCCTTGGTTCTAAGGGTATTGATCAGGATCCCACAGGAATCCGGGCTTCTCTCAATCAGGAACCCAGACCTGGCAGCCCTACTGATTTAGGATTTGCTTCTTCAGCGACACTACAGCTCCAGACGCATTTTGTGGTGGTCCTGGTCTTAGGGAAGCCACGGGTGGTACCTGTGAAGAGCTGATACCAGCCTCTTCAGCAGGAGGGGGGGTATCGGCATGTCTCAGAGGGTGGCCACTGTCGTCAGATAAAGGCCCGGTGATGCTGGTGTTACTGATTGACCTCCGGGCACCTCACAGGTGTGCTCACAGCTGAGAGATGTTATTGAGTAGGCCTGGGAGGTAAATTCCGTTCCGCTCACGGAATTTGTGGAATTTGGGTAATTTCGCGTTCCGCGGAGGACGCAAAATTGGCCAAAATTCTGCGTTCCGCGACTTTGCAAAATTTTGTGCTTGTTCGCCTTCTCAAAATGCGAGTTCGCGAGATATTTCCCCCCGAGCACGCAAACAGTGATTGGGAACAGTAAAAAAGCATCGCGAACAAGCAATTACGCGTGCTCGTGAAATTTCTGCGTGTTCGCTGATATTTTTTACCGTTTTGCGGAGGTTTGCGGAACGCAATTACGCAAATTCCGCCCACCCCTATTATTGAGCTTACAACTGGCCACAATGCCCACAGGTGAGACATGATGTCATCAGACGTCACATGCTCCTTTTCTGAGGTGGGGATCATGTAGCATGTAATGTCATTGCAGTGTTGTTATCAACGAGCCAAAGGTTGTGTGATGTAAACTCTGCTGATGTCACCATTATGCTAATGTTCGCTTTTAAAATATGAAAAGTCTCACATCTTTAAGACTACAAAATGTTGCCAAGTGAAGCACGTGGACCTTGAGTTCTGAGACCGTGTCTGAAAGAGTAGGTGGGCGATAAAATCAGCTTTACCGGTGGAGTTCGCTTACTTTTGCCCGCTCCGTGTTACGGTTCTAACGCGGAGTTCCAGCAAAGCTCCGCCAACCGCCATGTGCCGGAGTTTTTTCTTTCGTGTTGCTCACCGACTTTAAGTTGGGGAGTGCAAGCGGCAATTTGCATCCCCTAGAGCAATTTTTGGGTGCAACCACCAGGTGGGTTTTCTCAATGCGGGATGTCACAGCACGTTGCCACCATTTGTGTTGAGAAAGCTACCGCCTGAGTAGAAAATCTACTCGAGCGGCAGAGAGAAGCAGCGTCCTCTGGCGCGCCACGAGGTGCAGTTCGTGCTGATTTTACAGCGCAGAACTATCGGCCCAAAAAATCCGTGCGAGCAGCACGATGGGCTGAGTTCCGCCCACTCGCTGAACTCCGCGGAATCTCACAGAGTTTTTATGTAATTCTGCACAATAAGGCAGAGTGAAACTACGTGAGTTCTACCCACCCTTATGAAAGAATAGGCAGTCCGAGGAGACAGGCACTTCTGTCACAAAGCCACCTATGCTCCCAACAGGTGGACGAGAACTGTTTCTTCTTGTATTTTCCACCTTGCTGGAACACCACCAATCACAGCCCCCCATCTGCCCACAGACACCTTCACTCCAGCAGCATGTTCTTCTGGGCGCTGCTGGACCCTCACAGCGTTGCTACTACGGATGCTCTGGGTGCCTGGCCAATAGGCAGTAACTCCTACTGCCCCCCCGGCCCCACCACCACTTTCCGCAGTGGTCTGCTGTGTGTTCCTGCTGGAGTCCACCGTCATCTTTGGGGGGGGTACCACTTCCTGCAGCTGCTCCTAACAGGTTGAGGGAGCAGAAATGAGTGAGGAGGAACTGAGTGCACTGACCCTTCAGATACCCTTTCTAAAGAAAGTCCAAAAGTTGACAAAAGGCCATCTCTGCCAAATCCCGCCGTGACGTCACTCCACCACCAGACCTGCTCATGGAGGCAAACGTCTGATTGTCAAAAGCTAAAGGAGACAAAACACATTAAAAGAAATGGCAATTATCTTGCAAGACCTCAGGGCCCGATTCACAGATCTAACTTAAGACAAAATCACAAACTTACTACTTTTGGTATTCACAGAAGTTAGGATTTTGTCTTAAGTTTGTCTTAAAACAGACTTAAGACAAACTTAAGACAGACTTAAGACAAACTTAAGACAAAATCCTAACTTCTGTGAATACGAAAAGTAGTAAGTTTAGGATTATGTCGTAAGTTAGTTCTGTGAATCGGGCCCAACGTGTGCAAATTGCGAATCTATTTATTCCAGCAACAAAATCCGTGCATCACTGCACTTCATGGAACTTTGAAATCTGGATTTTTTTGCCCAGTCAGTCTTCTGATAAAATTGTCGCATAAAAACGTGTTTTTTTTTTGCCAGGACATTTAAAAAAAAAATGACACTTTCTGTTTGCAAAGGAAAACAAGCATTAGAAATGCAATCGGGCTCGGATTTATTTGAGTTTGAGCTAATGGCATTGTAAATGGTAATGTATTTTTGCTAAGTGTTATGGAGTGTGTTAATGTGGTGGTGGTGGTACTGGTAGTACTGGCGGTGGTGGTACTGGTAGTACTGGTGGTGGTGGTACTGGTAGTACTGGCGGTGGTGGTACTGGTAGTACTGGTGGTGGTGGTACTGGTAGTGGTAGTACTGGTGGTGGTGGTACTGGTAGTACTGGCGGTGGTGGTACTGGTAGTACTGGTGGTGGGGGTACTGGTAGTACTGGCGGTGGTGGTACTGGTAGTACTGGTGGTGGTTGTACTGGTAGTGGTAGTACTGGTGGTGGTGGTACTGGTAGTACTGGTGGTGGTGGTACTGGTAGTGGTAGTAGTGGTAGTACTGGAGGTGGTGGTACTGGTAGTGGTAGTACTGTTGGTGGTAGTACTGGTGTTGGTAGTACTGGTAGTGGTGGTACTGGTAATGGTAGTACTGTTGGTGGTAGTACTGGTGGTGGTAGTACTGGTAGTGGTGGTACTGGTGGTGGTGGTACTGGTAGCGGGAGTACTGGTGGTGGTGGTACTGGTGGTGGTGGTACTGGTAGCGGGAGTACTGGTGGTGGTGGTACTGGTAGCAGTAGCATTGGTGGTGGTGGTACTGCTGCCCGTAATACTGGTAGTGGTAGTACTGGTGGTGGTGGTACTGGTGGTGGTAGTACTGGTGGTGGTAGTGGTACTGGTTGTGGTAGTACTGGTACTGGTAGTACTGGTGGTGGTGGTAGTACTGGTGGCTGTAGTAGTGGTAGTACTGGTGGCTGTAGTAGTGGTAGTACTGGTGGTGGTAGTACTGGTAGTACTGATGGTGGTAGTACTGGTAGTACTGGTGGTGGTGGTGGTACTGGTAGTGGTAGTACTGGTGGTGGTGGTACTGGTAGTACTGTTGGTGGTGGTAGTGGTAGTACTGGTAGTGGTAGTACTGGCGGTGGTGGTACTGGTAGTACTGTTGGTGGTGGTAGTGGTAGTACTGGTGGCTGTAGTAGTGGTAGTACTGGTGGTGGTAGTGGTACTGGTTGTGGTAGTACTGGTACTGGTAGTACTGGTGGTGGTGGTAGTACTGGTGGCTGTAGTAGTGGTAGTACTGGTGGCTGTAGTAGTGGTAGTACTGGTGGTGGTAGTACTGGTAGTACTGATGGTGGTAGTACTGGTAGTACTGGTGGTGGTGGTGGTACTGGTAGTGGTAGTACTGGTGGTGGTGGTACTGGTAGTACTGTTGGTGGTGGTAGTGGTAGTACTGGTAGTGGTAGTACTGGCGGTGGTGGTACTGGTAGTACTGTTGGTGGTAGTAGTGGTAGTACTGGTGGCTGTAGTAGTGGTAGTACTGGTGGTGGTAGTACTGGTAGTACTGATGGTGGTAGTACTGGTAGTACTGGTGGTGGTGGTGGTACTGGTACTGGTAGTACTGGTGGTGGTGGTACTGGTAGTACTGGCGGTGGTGGTACTGGTAGTACTGGTGGTGGTGGTACTGGTGGTGGTAGTACTGGTGGTGGTAGTGGTACTGGTTGTGGTAGTACTGGTACTGGTAGTACTGGTGGTGGTAGTGGTACTGGTTGTGGTAGTACTGGTACTGGTAGTACTGGTGGTGGTGGTAATACTGTTGGTGGTGGTAGTGGTAGTACTGGTGGCTGTAGTAGTGGTAGTACTGGTGGCTGTAGTAGTGGTAGTACTGGTGGTGGTAGTACTGGTAGTACTGATGGTGGTAGTACTGGTAGTACTGGTGGTGGTGGTGGTACTGGTAGTGGTAGTACTGGTGGTGGTGGTACTGGTAGTACTGGTGGTGGTGGTACTGGTAGTACTGGTAGTACTGATGGTGGTAGTTCTGGTAGTACTGGTGGTGGTGGTGGTACTGGTAGTGGTAGTACTGGTGGTGTTGGTACTGGTAGTACTGGTGGTGGTGGTACTGGTAGTGGTAGTAGTGGTAGTACTGGAGGTGGTGGTACTGGTAGTGGTAGTACTGTTGGTGGTAGTACTGATGTTGGTAGTACTGGTAGTGGTGGTACTGGTGGTGGTACTGGTAGCGGGAGTACTGGTGGTGGTGGTACTGGTAGCAGTAGCATTGGTGGTGGTGGTACTGCTGCCCGTAATACTGGTAGTGGTAGTACTGGTGGTGGTGGTACTGGTGGTGGTAGTACTGGTGGTGGTAGTGGTACTGGTTGTGGTAGTACTGGTACTGGTAGTACTGGTGGTGGTGGTAGTACTGTTGGTGGTGGTAGTGGTAGTACTGGTGGCTGTAGTAGTGGTAGTACTGGTGGCTGTAGTAGTGGTAGTACTGGTGGTGGTAGTACTGGTAGTACTGATGGTGGTAGTACTGGTAGTACTGGTGGTGGTGGTGGTACTGGTAGTGGTAGTACTGGTGGTGGTGGTACTGGTAGTACTGGTGGTGGTGGTACTGGTAGTGGTAGTAGTGGTAGTACTGGAGGTGGTGGTACTGGTAGTGGTAGTACTGTTGGTGGTAGTACTGGTAGTGGTGGTACTGGTGGTGGTGGTACTGGTAGCGGGAGTACTGGTGGTGGTGGTGGTACTGGAAGCAGTAGCATTGGTGGTGGTGCTACTGCTGCCCATAATATTGGTAGTGGTAGTACTGGTGATGGTGGTACTGGTGGTGGTAGTACTGGTGGTGGTAGTGGTACTGGTTGTGGTAGTACTGGTACTGGTAGTACTGGTGGTGGTGGTAGTACTGTTGGTGGTGGTAGTGGTAGTACTGGTGGCTGTAGTAGTGGTAGTACTGGTGGCTGTAGTAGTGGTAGTACTGGTGGTGGTAGTACTGGTAGTACTGATGGTGGTAGTACTGGTAGTACTGGTGGTGGTGGTGGTACTGGTAGTGGTAGTACTGGTGGTGGTGGTACTGGTAGTACTGGTGGTGGTGGTACTGGTAGTGGTAGTAGTGGTAGTACTGGAGGTGGTGGTACTGGTAGTGGTAGTACTGTTGGTGGTAGTACTGGTGGTGGTAGTACTGGTAGTGGTGGTACTGGTGGTGGTGGTACTGGTAGCGGGAGTACTGGTGGTGGTGGTACTGGAAGCAGTAGCATTGGTGGTGGTGCTACTGCTGCCCATAATATTGGTAGTGGTAGTACTGGTGATGGTGGTACTGGTGGTGGTAGTACTGGTGGTGGTGGTGATACTGGTTGTGGTAGTACTGGTACTGGTAGTACTGGTGGTGGTGGTAGTACTGTTGGTGGTGGTAGTGGTAGTACTGGTGGCTGTAGTAGTGGTAGTACTGGTGGCTGTAGTAGTGGTAGTACTGGTGGTGGTAGTACTGGTAGTACTGATGGTGGTAGTACTGGTAGTACTGGTGGTGGGGGTGGTACTGGTAGTGGTAGTACTGATGGTGGTGGTACTGGTAGTACTGGTGGTGGTGGTACTGGTAGTGGTAGTAGTGGTAGTACTGGAGGTGGTGGTACTGGTAGTGGTAGTACTGTTGGTGGTAGTACTGGTGGTGGTAGTACTGGTAGTGGTGGTACTGGTGGTGGTGGTACTGGTAGCGGGAGTACTGGTGGTGGTGGTACTGGAAGCAGTAGCATTGGTGGTGGTGCTACTGCTGCCCATAATACTGGTAGTGGTAGTACTGGTGATGGTGGTACTGGTGGTGGTAGTACTGGTGGTGGTAGTGGTACTGGTTATGGTAGTACTGGTACTGGTAGTACTGGTGGTGGTGGTAGTACTGTTGGTGGTGGTAGTGGTAGTACTGGTGGCTGTAGTAGTGGTAGTACTGGTGGCTGTAGTAGTGGCAGTACTGGTGGTGGTAGTACTGGTAGTACTGATGGTGGTAGTACTGGTAGTACTGGTGGTGGTGGTGGTGGTACTGGTAGTGGTAGTACTGGTGGTGGTGGTACTGGTAGTGGTAGTACTGGTGGTGGTGGTACTGGTAGTACTGGTGATGGTGGTACTGGTAGTGGTAGTAGTGGTAGTGGTAGTAGTGGTAGTACTGGAGGTGGTGGTACTGGTAGTGGTAGTACTGTTGGTGGTAGTACTGGTGGTGGTAGTACTGGTAGTGGTGGTACTGGTGGTGGTGGTACTGGTAGCGGGAGTACTGGTGGTGGTGGTACTGGTAGCAGTAGCATTGGTGGTGGTGGTACTGCTGCCCGTAATACTGGTAGTGGTAGTACTAGTGGTGGTGGTACTGGTGGTGGTAGTACTGGTGGTGGTAGTGGTACTGGTTGTGGTAGTACTGGTAGTACTGGTGGTGGTGGTAGTACTGTTGGTGGTGGTAGTGGTAGTACTGGTGGCTGTAGTAGTGGTAGTACTGGTGGCTGTAGTAGTGGTAGTACTGATGGTGGTAGTACTGGTAGTACTGATGGTGGTAGTACTGGTGGTGGTGGTGGTAATGGTAGTGGTAGTACTGGTGGTGGTGGTACTGGTAGTACTGGTGGTGGTGGTACTGGTAGTGGTAGTAGTGGTAGTACTGGAGGTGGTGGTACTGGTAGTGGTAGTACTGTTGGTGGTAGTACTGGTGGTGGTAGTACTGGTAGTGGTGGTACTGGTGGTGGTGGTACTGGTAGCGGGAGTACTGGTGGTGGTGGTACTGGTAGCAGTAGCATTGGTGGTGGTGGTACTGCTGCCCGTAATACTGGTAGTGGTAGTACTGGTGGTGGTGGTACTGGTGGTGGTAGTACTGGTGGTGGTAGTGGTACTGGTTGTGGTAGTACTGGTACTGGTAGTACTGGTGGTGGTGGTAGTACTGTTGGTGGTGGTAGTGGTAGTACTGGTGGCTGTAGTAGTGGTAGTACTGGTGGCTGTAGTAGTGGTAGTACTGGTGGTGGTAGTACTGGTAGTACTGATGGTGGTAGTATTGGTACTACTGGTGGTGGTACTGCTAGTGGTAGTACTGGTGGTGGTGGTACTGGTAGTACTGGTGGTGGTAGTACTGGTGGTGGTGGTAGTGGTAGTACTGGAGGTGGTGGTACTGGTAGTGGTAGTACTGTTGGTGGTAGTACTGGTAGTGGTAGTACTGGTGGTGGTGGGACTGGTAGTACTGGTGGTGGTGGTACTGGTAGTGGTAGTAGTGGTAGTACTGGAGGTGGTGGTACTGGTAGTGGTAGTAGTGTTGGTGATAGTACTGGTGGTGGTAGTACTGGTAGTGGTGGTTCTGGTGGTGGTGGTACTGATAGCGGGAGTACTGGTGGTGGTGGTACTGGTAGCAGTAGCATTGGTGGTGGTGGTACTGGTGGTGGTAGTGGTACTGGTTGTGGTAGTACTGGTAGTGGTAGTACTGGTGGTCGTGGTACTGGTAGTACTGGTGGTGGTGGTAGTGGTAGTACTGGTGGCTGTAGTACTGGTAATACTGGTGGTGGTGGTACTGGTTATGGTAGTACTGGTAGTGGTAGTACTGGTGGCTGTAGTACTGGTGGTGGTAGTGGTACTGGTAGTGGTAGTACTGGTGGTCGTGGTACTGCTAGTACTGGTGGTGGTGGTACTGGTTATGGTAGTACTGGTGGTGGTAGTACTGGTGGTCGTGGTACTGGTAGTACTGGTGGTGGTGGTAGTGGTAGTACTGGTGTCTCTAGTACTGCTAGTACTGGTGGTGGTGGTGGTACTGGTAGTGGTAGTACTGGTGGTGGTGGTGGTACTGGTAGTGGTAGTACTGGTGTCTGTAGTACTGGTAATACTGGTGGTGGTACTGAAAAGAATACGCTCTTGGGAACTGCTGGATCTTTAGGACCCTATCCCTCTCCCACATTACCAAATGCCATCAGTTTAATTAAGCCAATCATACGATGCCACCCAATAGAAAAGAGCAACAGCAAAGCAATTAAAAAATTTAGCATAACAGACAGAACTGTCGCCATTAAAAATGCTCGATTTACGGTAGCATCTTACCAGCATATGCTTCTAAGCATCAATTAAACTCCCCATGCCTAATAAATGTAGCTTGGTTTAATTTAATATCATCTACTACCTTCAGATCGACTTCACGCTACATAAAACTGCAAACACCAAATATAGTCGGAAAAAAATGATTTTGACACTAAGACAGACTACGCACGCACCTACACTTCCCTGCTTCACAAATGACCTGGTTGTGCAATGACTCCAAAAAATGACACACCAAACGGGAAGCTGTGAAAACTACTCGCACTCGGCACAAGGCACGGAGCAAGAAACGTTCCCGTCTTAAGAATCTTCTTGTCTGCACCAGGCTGTGATGCACACCAGACAAATTTTGTGCTTTGCATGGCGCGCGCCCACCAAACGCACTGCAGAATGGTGAACGCCTCCACAGCATCTGGATTCCATTACAGCACCTCCCTGACAGCTCCTAATTGATATTTATGGACGGCCATGCGCATAACCGCACAGAATATGCCAACAATGGCGACCGGAAATAACATGTAGCCTATCGCGTCAAGGCTACTAAAAAGACAGCACAGCGAAGACGAATCACTATGCAGATGCCAAACAAAATGACTGAAAAAGCTCGCGCACTGAGGAATTTATCCGGCACAAAACAGAATACCCTTTACAATACGGCTCGCAGCTCCGCCCCACTTCTGACGAAGTGGGGACGTCGCTGAGCCCGTAAAAAGCTCCAGAGGACTTTAGATGACTTTGCCAACTCATGTTTTGATTTGTTACCTTTCCCTATAATTGTAAAGCGCTCTGATATCCTTCGGGATCAAGTTCGTGCTATATAAAACATTATAAGTAAAATAAAATAAATAAAACATCTTCACCAGTCCCCTTGCGCCTTCCTCCCACAAACAGACACCATCCCACAGCAATAGTTGTGTAACAGGCACAGGGCACATGTGACCTGTTATGGGGGTTCAGAGCCTCCCCCAGAATTGTCCTGTAGTCTGTGAAGTCTGGAGAAGGAACCCCTTCCGGAAAAGGACTTTTTATTGGATTCAAACTTTTGCAAAACTGCTGCATCAAAGGACAATACATTAATTGTGCCTCTTTTACCAAAGAAGCTGAGAAGACTTTAGAAGAGCACTGTTCAACAAGCATTGGTAATGCACTTACCACCACTTTTTCTAGTTTTCCTGCAAATCTCAGGTCAGGGAGGTGTGGGTTTTGCGCTGGTGGTGGTGTTAGTGCCACGAGGTCAGTCATCACCTGGTCTGGTCTAGGTCCTGGGACCTCTGGTCATTTCCTCAACCCCCCCCCCCCCTCTTCAATGAGACACCCTTTCACTCTCCCCGTTTCCCAACAATCTCTTCGTGAACATATTCAAATTTTTTAATGACCGTCCCACTTTCCCAGCAGCAGCTGACACCACCTGCCCAGAATCCCTTCCAGATGTCTGACTGAGAGAACAGTCTGAAAAAAGTCTGAAGCACACCTCTAGTTTGCCTTAATTTCGTGTTCGTCCGTTTTAGTCAAGTTTAGCGTGCATGCACTCTTTCTGCGCCCCGTTCCTTTGCACAAAAGTTAATATAACATCACTGAAGTGTGGCACGCGTGTCCCGTGCCACAGAAGAGTTGCACAGCTGTGTGCACATTTGAGATATGTAATCACTCGCACTCCTCAGTATTGCCAAAATTCATCCAAATGTTATTCACTTGTCATAACCATTTTTAATCCATATTCTTAGAGGAATATGCATGGGTCTGATGATCATTTTTAAATTGTTTTTAGATACCCCCTGAGGAAGGTTTATACAAAAACCGAAATGCATTGGGTGACAACAAAGTGTACTGAATAGAATGGAGTTTATTCACATGCCAGTGAATGGGCCCGGATGGGCAATTCTTGAGCAATTTAAATGCGGAAAAATATCGGACTTCATTTCTTCGGCGTGATGGATTAAAACTGGTTATAACAAGTGAATACAATTTGGATGAATGTTGGCAATACTAAGGAGTACGAGTGATTACATATCTCAAATGTGCACACAGCTGTGCAACTCTTCTGTGGCACGGGGCACACGCGCCACAATTCAGTGATGACTGAGAGAACAGACACCCACGCAGAGGGGATGGTGGAGGTCTGTCCTCTGGGCCACAGGTTTAGAAAAGAGACACAGATATGAAATGTGACCCGCACAATAACACCACAGCAGGGAGGCTTATAGGAAGGACCGACAGCTATTATTAACCCTTCGTTATCCGGTGTCCACGGGCAGACGCGACCTTCAGGCACAAATCGGATTATATTTATTCTGAAAATCATATTTAAATCACAAGGGTGAGCAGCACGGTGCGGGTCCAGCAAGCAGCGGAGGCGGAAACCCTTATTCAGAGGCAAAGAGCGCCTTCAAGCAATTATGAGGCGGGTTTGACTGAGGGTGCAAGCAAGGTTAAGCCTTAAATTAAGTTTAAAACCCGCTTCTTATGTCCAGTAACCTTGGAATTCAGTTCATCACCAGGCTTTCCACACAGATGTACGTGAGCAAATCCTCCACCGAGCCGTTGTGTGTGTGTAGGGAAAATGTAAGAAAACAATGCAGGCAGATGGTAGCTTGGCGGGCTAATGCACCTATTACAAATGTCTGCATGGAACCTGGAGCTTAGAGTTATGATTCTGCGTAGGGCTGACTCAGCCGTTGAGCCTTCTGATGTCTCTAAAGCAAGGACTCTTGTCTTAATAGTAATTATGGGGCATATATATGAACAAACCCTTTTGCGATTCCTTAATAGCGATTTTTAGCGAATTGCTACTAGAAATCACAAATTGCGAATCGCAATTAAGGATTACCTTCCCATTCATTCCTATGGGCTAGGAGGCCCATAGGAATGAATGGGAAGACATACTCAATTTGCGATTTACAGGTAGAGTATCGCAAATTGAGATTCCAATTTCAAGGGTGCAGGGGTGCCAAAAGGACACCCTGTTGCACCCTTGAAATATGTATGTGTGCACATGTGGCACACATACATGCCCTAAGGGCATGTATGTGTGGCACGCAACACTTTGAAAAAAGCAAAAAGTGCTTTTTTCAAAGAATTCACAAATTACCCCCAACTGTCAGTTGGTGGTAATTTGCGATTTCTTATGCCAAATTCGCACAACTTAGGTGCTTCTGACATTGCATTTAAGGAATCGCAAAGTACGATTCCTTAAATGTATTCGCAAAATAGAGAATCACAAATTTTGCGATTGCCTAATTTGCAATGCCCTTTTGAGATGATACATCTCAAAAGGCCTTTACCCGTTCGCAAACGGGCCGATTCTGAGAATCGGCCCGTTTGCGAACGGGAAAGGAGCTTGATACATATGCCCCTATATCCCTACAGCAAACATTTAAAAAAACAGACATTCTGGAAGGAGTGCTGCGTCTGAGCCCGAGGAAGGCACTCACGCATTCATTGTCCTCGGCCGCCGGATCACTCACATCACTGTGAGTAGCTGTTGTAAAGGCTCTACAGTCAAGAAAAGGTTTGGAATCCACTACTGAGAGTACCCAACCTTCACCCAAAACATCCTTGCTACCCTCTGGCTTGTTGGTAGCTTGATTCTCAGAATCGCAGAGATGCATTGTGCAGACACCTTCCTCACTTCTTTCTCAATTTTGTAGGTAGCTTGTGTCCCGGTCCGGGGAGGACCTGGCCTGGTCGTTTGAGCTGGACGGTCCCCCGCACACGGCTGGGTCTAACCTGAAGTATCATGGTGTGCCATTGAGCGATGGGTGGAGGCTACCCCCAGCTATTGCCAGTGGTTAGACTTATTGAAAGCTGCCTCCATCACCTTTTGTGTGTTCCACATAAATCACTTCTTTTTGGCACCATTGGACGCTTTTTACCATATTCCGGTAAGTGATTCAGCAATACTATTGGGTCAAGCTTGCAAGCTTCTTTTGTTTCGGATGCGACCATAGGAGCCCCAGTGTACTGCGGCAGCGCTGAATTACAGCGGAGAACCAAACTCTCTAAAGCTTTCTTCAGAATTTAAGAGAAAATTGAGGGACTCTCAGTACAGACCTTTAGGATTAAACACCAGATCATTAGTCTATTTAAAAACCTGACCTCAAAGAGATAGTGTCTATCCTCACTAACCAGAAGGAAGAAAATGACTCGGCACAAATCTATTATGGTGAACCGCTCACTATCTACTGGGATTTGGAACAAAATGACAGCTGGATTCGGTACCACAGCACACCACGGGAATACAATATTATAAATGTTTACGCAAATCATGTACTATGCGCCATTTTCCGTCTGGTTTCTTTAGGCCCATCATCAATTTTCTTTTTCTTTTGCAATCTTATTAGAACATAAGAGGGTACAGAAAAAAAACAGGAATAACAGCATTGGGGATTTATAATGAGGAATATGTGACACTACAACGCAAACATTACAATGCATGCCTTTACAACATGGTTTTTACATCGCAGCTACTACTACAACGCATGATTTTACAACGCATGCCATTACAACGCATTTTTAGAAATGTCATTTGCAACGCATTCCATTACAAGGCATACTATTACAACGCATACCATTACAACGCATAATACTTTTAGGGCAACAGTAGGGTAAGTGTTGGATAGTGTAGGGGTAAAAATTACTATTCCCATCCATGAACCCCAAAACCCATACCCACCCTAAAACTTAAAAGATCTCCATTACTTACCTTATAATGCGTTGTAATGGTATGCGTTGTAAAGGCATGAATTGTAGTGGCATGCGTTGCAAAGCCTGCATTGTAATGACATGCGATGTAAAGGCTTTTGCATTGTAACAGCTGAGTTGTAAAGGTAGTGCGTTGTAATGACTACGTTGTAATGGATGTTTCCCATAATGAGCAACAGCACAAATCAACTATTAATGCCCAATAACAACTCCGCAGGTAGGCGCAGGAGGGGGTTGACCCGACCATAGCCTCATTGGAAGCATGATATGCACTGGCCGGTCGGATGTGTAATGGTGAGACGGGGAAGGAATCAGGAGGTGTCAGATGTTAAAAAAAATCACCCCGATGCTGTCGAAGGTTTCATCACTGAATTATAAGAGCCTCCTAGTACTTCTTTTAAAATGCCGGGCACAATCATTTTTTCAATAGCGACGCCATTTCTTCCCCTGCTTCATGAGTAAGCAGGTACGAGGAGTAAGGGAATACACAGCATTTGGGTTTACTATAATCTGCACTTTTTCGGTAAAATAACTAACTTTTCTTTCACTATCAGCCACATGCATCAAGCTAAAAACTGGTCGCAAACGGGCAGATTCTCAGAATCCGCCCCTTTGCCACCGGTATTTTTTGCATTTGGGATGCTTCACCCCAAATGCAAAAATCGCAAATGAAGGAATCTCTGAATTCAGATTCCTTAAATTGCGATTGCATTTAACAAGTTAGGTTAATCATGTGCATATCACTAATCTTAAGCGACCAATTACAATACAATATCAAAACCAGGCTTAAAACACATTCAAACAAAGTAACCATACTCCTTGTCTGTCTACCAGAAAACAGAGAAGAAATTCAAACTCACCGCAAACCAGAAAAACACCAAAATACTCCTTCAATCACAGTAAGATAAATCTCCGACCAGTGGAAATCAATCTTTTGAGTATTTCTCGTACACAAAGAAACTAATGACACAAGCCTAGTTATTTGAAATGAAACAAGACTATTGAGAACTTATAGGAGATTAAAGTCCTATAAACTTTTGGCGTGAGACACATGCCTTCAATAAGCAATAAGCTTAAATATCTGTATTTCAAAATCTTGGATTGCTTCGAATGCTGTAACCAAAAAAACAGTGCACCCTACAACGGTGACTTCAGCACATTGTGCGACATGAAATACAGAACACAATTGACATAATGCCATGATTCGCAGGCAGCCGCGGTCCGTGCAGGTAACAGCGGTGGGGCTGTGGGCCAGGGTGGCGGGGATTTTGAGGGATGATGCAGAGGGAAAAGTAAATAATATTCCTTCTTCATTGTCTGGCGGAATCCACCACCGCCCGCCCCCCCCCCCCCCCCCCGATGTTACCTGCACCAGCCACGGCTGTTTGCAGGTCTCTAAGGGGGATATTATCAACGGCCAGCGATAATTCTCGATGGCCATGCTTAGAGATAATTATATTATCGCAGGCTATCTCTGGAATTTATCGCCCTGGTAGCGCGTTATTAACAACGCGTTTCTCCAGGGCGTTACAAATTCCAGAGACAGCGAGGTTATCGCTGTTTTGCAGGGAACATCGCTGGTTTTCCAGTGATTTTCCCTGCAAAACGGCGATAACCTTGCTGATACGACCCACAGGGTCGTATCAGTATAATCCACCCTAATGTTAGGGATAAGTCTGCATTTTAGCAGAAGTTAGTTTTTGGAGAAAACAGCAGTTTTCTCCAAAAACTAACGTGTGCTACAATGCTGGGGCAGCCTTGTAAATATTGCGATGTGAACATCAGCGATACTTGCAAGGTTGTCCATCCGGGGTGCGCCCAGTGACGCCCACTTTGCATCTCATTAGAGATACAAAGAGAGGCGTTGGGAAAAAGGGTGCTAACGTGCGATTATGCATGTTAGCACCCTCTTGTAAATAGGGTGATAGTTTTATCTCCGCTTTTTTGGCTTTTTAAGCCACAAAAGCAGAGATAAAGCCCTTGTAAATATGCCCCTAAATAATTAACTCACTCAAAATCCCACGGTGCAAGACAATTTACTTCACCAAGCTGTATTCATGCTCACGTAATGTTCTCCGGTAACACGAGGTCGAAGCATACCATCACACCAGGATAATCCAAGCAATCCAGAAATTTAAGTAAGGAAATCTATTTATTTCATTGCGAGGTGCAAATCCAAATGACAGAATTCCACTAAACATATCATCACTCTCAAATGAGCCGTATCCATCTGGCATAAAACTACTCCGTTAGCTTTTGCAGGAACCATCTAGTTAGACGAAGCCTTCCTCTGCTGTCCAAAACTGTTGGCGCTTTTTATCAGTAAAAAGATCCAATTGATGGATCGGGCTATGTGAGGGCCAAGAAACCTGAACTGTAAGCACAACTATGGAGACACAAAGAAACCCAGAGTACCCACATAGGCAATAATGGCTGAGCCCTATTCTAGCAAATAGCCAGCACCAATTATGGTCTAGCACAAGGCAATTAAAGAATGAATGAGCATCTGTCAGAAGGACTGCTTAGTTAAAAGCAGGAGAGAGAATCATGGAACATGTTAAAGTATAGGTCCAAAATATAGACTAAGGTGGAGTCTGCTCTCTAAGAGGCCCAGAAAGGAACCACGCTCGCGACCTAAAGTGTAGAGTTTGTATATGTTTTAGACAGAGAAAGTGTATGATCAGTGTGGCACGTTGTAAAAGATATACTCGCAGATGCATCAATGTAGCCTTTTCCTATTCCTAAATAGCGATTTTTAAGGAATCGCTATTTAGGAATAGCAAAAGCCTATGCATGTGGGAAGTGCTATTAAAATAGCGATTCCTAAACATTCCTTAATTGCCACTCGCAAATTGCTAGCCGCAATTAAGGAATGCTAACCCATTCATTCCTATGGGCCTCCAGGCCCATAGGAATGAATTGGAGATTGCATGAGCAATTTGCAAGTACCAGTAGGTACCAGTAGGTACTCGCAAATTCCTTATGCAATTGCAAGGGTGCAAGGGTGTCAAAATCACACCCTGTTGCACCCTTGAAATTGATCTCTGCACATATGTTGCACACACACATGTGTGCGCAACATGAAACTTTGAAAAATGCACAAAAGTGCTTTTTTCAAAGTTTTAGCAAATTACCATGAAGTTGAACTTCATGGTAATTTGCTACTCCTATTAGCAAACTCGCTATTTTTTTGACTTTCATGCATTGCATTTAAGGAATCTCAATTTGGGATTCCTTAAATGCAATCGCAATTTAAGGAATCTCAATTTAGAGATTCCATAAATTGCGATTTTTGCATTTGGGATGATGCATCCCAAATGCAAAAATACCGGTCGCAAAGGGGCAGAATCTGAGAATCTGCCCATTTGTGACTGGTATTTACTTTGATGCATATCCCTGAAATTCCACTATCCAATGGTAAAAGAGAAAACCCATCACATGAACACAACCTTTTCTTTAGTACTAATGAATAAACCTGCATTGTGTCTTATAATAGAAAACAAAGAACATTTGGAATTATATAAACAACCTCCACTGGTTCTTTGAAAATGACCTTCAAGTGAATACAGTTGAGCTTTCTTCTTCATTCAGGAACAACATTTTAATCAATACTGTGCAAGAAGTACAGTGAACCTAAATGAATTACAGACAATTTCATAAAATTCTGAAGGTCACATTTGCAAGGTTCGGTGCACAAACAGAGAAACAAGACAGCATGTCAATTTAGAATGCATTTTTTGCGCACGTAGATTTGAAAACACATGCCTGCCCATGCCAGCTTTGAAACATTATGTTGAAATACAGTGGCAGCACTTCAGCTGCATCCCATGTGAAATCCACTCTGAGACCGTAAGGTCAACTGCTTTATTTAGTTAGAAGGAGACAGGGGCCAACGCGTCCAGTCGGGCAGAGCCGCAATCCAACTGACCACTAGGGAACACCCAACCCACTCTAAAGAACAGAATCCATTCTAATAATAGACCCGCGTGCCTTCCCTCGAGACCCAGCTAGGATAAGAGTGAACACAACACATCAGCCCCCTATAAAAATACAGGAACAAAAGCTAAAGAAAAACATAGGAGACAAATTATTAAAAATATAAATAAACAGCAGGGGAAGAATTGCAGTACATAATCTTGCATATACACCGGGCACTTCATTTCTCTACCTGACCTGCTATTAAGCTGCACGTCTTGAGTTTTAACATTCAAATTACAACTTTGTTGTTAAATGTCTTCAATACTCTCACTTGCAGTACCATTCAGCCTACTACCACTACCACCAACCTTCCCACCACCAACAGGATCTCCTCACAAAGCATCCTCCTTGTCGAACACAGACTCATCGAACCCCAACCACAACTTCTTTCCTTCACCACGCTCTGTACAGTTCTTTAGGCATTTAGCAAGCCTACTCACATGCCACACTTTGCCGTCACTCAATCTTCCAGAATTAGTGGAGCTCTCTTCACCCCAACAAGCTTAGAGAATTTGCTTTGTCCTTTGCAAACCTTATAGGAAATTTGACCCTCAGCAAGTTTTCTTTATAGAGCTTCCATTCCTTAGAGCCCTTCATAGAGTCCTGATATGATTTGTAGTTGCATTGAGCCTCCGCAATGTTCTTCTTCACTTCTTCGGAGACCAATGTAATAGTCTTCATTCCACTAACCAAACTTGATTGTCCTTCATGAAAGGCGCCCTACGCCTCATAATGGTGAAAGAACTTAAACCGGTAGCAGTAGACGTGGTGCGATACATCCAAACCATCTTCTTGACGCTCACTTTCCAATCTAAATTCTTACTTCTGGCAACCTGTAAGGAATCTTTTATAACTCTATTAAACCTTTCCACTTCACTATTGCCGCTGGAATAATAGAGAGAAGTAAAATTGTGTTCAATCCCATTGCATTTTAAAAACTACCTCTAAAACATCACTCCTGAAGTGCACCCCATTGTCAGATATTACTCTCTTAGGAAAGCCCTCTCTCTGAAACACACCATCCAAAAATTGTCACTACGAAGAAACTCAACCTCAGGCTATTTGGAAAAGTAATCCATGGCCACAATTACCATCTTCTACACTTATGGGACCCATAATGTCAACTCCAATAGTTTCCCAAGCCATAGCAGGACACAAGGAACAGGACACTTGTGCCTTATCTGCACCATCTCATATGTCACATTCTCTAACAATTCTCTCTAATTCCGCATCAATACCTGGCCACCAATACAATTCTTTTACTTTCTTTGTACTTTTAACAATGCCTAAATGTCCTTCATGGCACTATTTTACAATCGAGGTATGTAAAGACTTAGGTGGTATTATCCTATACCCTCTTAACACATTCTCACCCATGAAAGTAATATCATGCTGCACTTCCCAATAAACTTTACACTCTTCTTTCAATGAACCTTTGACTGGCCAACCCCTCTTCCAAAATTCCTTACTTCTACTAAAACAGTGTCTTCCTTGAAAGCTTCTTCCCAACCCGTTCTGGTAATTGCATATATTTTCCCAGTATTAGTGCGTGCAACATTTACGTCTTCTATACTCTCACCAGAAACATCTTCCAAAGGCGAAGGAAGTCTTCTAAGCCAATCTGCACCTCTATTCTTCACACCAGGCAAATAAGTGAGTTTATACCAAACATCTAACAATCTCACTGACATCCTTGCAATATGTGGAGTGCGTTCAACAGACCAGAAGGAGTCAAAACCTTTAGCAAAGGTTTGTGATCAGTTCTAATTTTCACTTCAATCCCCCAAAAAGAATTTCTAAAATGTTCAATAGGCCATGCAATGGCTAATGTCTCTTTTTCGATGACCTAATAGTGTTACTTTGGTGGCGATAGAGCTCTAGACGCAAGCGCTACTGTAAAACTCTTTCCCCTGCCATCTCTCCGACTAAAGACCACACCAATGCCTTTCATACTCGCACCAGTGGTAAGTATTCACTTAAAATTTGGATCAAACCCATGCACATTTCCAGCCTCACAAATGCACATCTTGATGCATTCGAAATCATCCTGTATCACACTTGTCCAATCAAATGTTACTCCATTCTTCAACAATTGCCATAAATTGTAAGTTCTTTCAGAAAGATTGTGCACAAATTTGGCATATAAAATGCAGTCGAACTAAGGAATTACCTCAACTCATCCTTACAGGTAGGTGTGGGAGCTTCTCTCACTGCACACAACAATTCATCTTTAGGTTTGATACCCTCACTTGAGACCACACGTCCCAAGTAGCTCAAACTTTTGACTTTATACATACCTTTAGAAAAGTCTGCAGTTAATCCACTATCTTGAAGAATGTTAAGCACTTTGGCACTCTAGTGTCATGTACCTCCTCACTTTCCTGCGTGATCAAAATGTCATCCTGAAAAAAAATAGTAGCATTTTGGTCTTTTAATAATTTATACATAACTTCTGGAAAACAACTGCTGCTGATGCTAGACCAAACGGCATTCGCATGTATCTATCACATCCAGAAGTTGTCATGAATGCTATCAAATCTTTGCTTTACTCATGCAATTTAATCTGGTGGTACGCTGAGGACAAATCTATGGATGTGAAAAAATTCATCCACTTAATTTGCGCTATCATTTCACTAATTTTAGGTAGAGGAAATCTTTCCACCACAATGTTATCATTCAAATGTCTCAAATCAATACATATACACATTTTGCCATTAGCACGTCTGACCACTACTATTGGAGCAATCCATTCAGCAGCATCAACCATTTCAATAATTCCTTACTTCAATAATCTCTCTATCTCATTGTCAACCTCTTTCCTTACAGCCCAAGGAATGTTTCTGGCCTTGTGGACTTTTAAAACAGTATTCTGTTTTAAAACAATTCTATGTGAATAATCATCCAACATACCGATTTTCACTGAGAATGCTTTAGGATATCTTTCTTTGAATTCATTACTACTGGTGCCATTAATTCCGGTATTCAACTCTTGCTCACGACTATTGGGGTCCATAATTATGCCTAAAGCTCTCTGGTCCACCCACTCCCATACAGACGGACCACACTCTGCAACATACAACTTACTGATGGTCTCCCTCCCGTTGAATTCGAACTTTAACTTACGAAACCCTACCATGGGGATAGGTTCTCTGGTAAAACTTTAAGTCTTCACATCGGATGGAGACAAATGTCTGTCTCAAACTTCTGAAAATTCCTTCTCCCAAACAGTTTTGTTCACGATAGTGTAAGGAGACCCAGAATATTTGAGAATGAAAATTTCTACATCACCCAACTTTACATTACACACAAGTTTGTTGCGAGAGGTTATGGATAGAAGGCTCACATTGCCGTGCATTTCCATCACACCTTGGACACCTAGGACTCTGTTAAAAAGGCACTTCAGATACCAAATTGTCTGACTGTTCGTCGGAATCAGATTCTGACTCACCTCTGATTTCTTACTGAATCTGCATTTTCTACAACCCTTGGCAAAATCACCTAATTTCCCACACTTCTGGTTACGCGCAGGACATTTCTTACTGTAAGCTAAGTGATCTTTGTTGCTTCAGCACATTTGATAAAATCAAAGCTTCTTTTACAACTGAAACCACATCAGCAAGTGAAGCCTCACCATAATCCATAAACGTTCTTGGATATGATCATTATTAACATGCCTGATGATTTGATCTCTGATCAACTCATCATGTAAGAATTCAAACCTACAAGTTATAGCCAATCTCTTCTAAGCAGACACATCTTCTTCCATTGGTTCAACGTTT
This sequence comes from Lissotriton helveticus, assembly GCF_964261635.1. NCBI lineage: Eukaryota > Metazoa > Chordata > Amphibia > Caudata > Salamandridae > Lissotriton > Lissotriton helveticus. Next base: position 1,276,815,112 of record NC_136070.1, on the reverse strand, counting down.
CCTTTCTTCCTGTTGGAGAAACTGTGTCTGTCAATAGCTAAACACACTGATGTAGAATAATATTTATCTAAATCCTCCAAAGGATTTTAAAATATATCAGTTTGACTACTAAGACGTGGTTTCTTTTCCATAGTATTATACACAATTATCCATTGTGGAACCAATGAATGTAAAGGGATTTTTTTTTTCACCTGTGACAACTCTTCATCTCCATTTGTATCAATAATAATTAGAAAATGCTGTTTCCAGGGCAGGGCTGAGGTGGATAGAATAAGAACTGAATGCAGGAAAATAAGTGGAGGGAGGAACCTTAATTCGGAAACTATGTAGGGGGCATGAGTATATTTAATTTAGAGCAGGAGCTGGGAGAGTCCATCAGTGGACCTGGGGTGAATCTGCTGCTTTCAAACAACAGCAGACAATGGCTCCACCATGGAAGTGTCACCTACCCTTGAGGAACACTGAGGAAACACAAGAGCTGTACATCCTTTCTTGCTCGGTAGTCACATGATTGTCATATCCCACTCTTGAAATACTGCTGTGGGATGTCGGGCAATTGGGAGATGAGGGTACGTGAGCCACTCCAGGGACAGTAAGCGAGTGCCGAGTGTCCCCAGTGCAGAGCACTTTCGCAACTTTGCACACCATTCTCCTGCAAGCAAAGTGGGGTGAAAATCTGGAAACTCATCAGACATTTGAAGAATGACATTTCTAGACTTCAATCAACTTCAAGGGCATCTTTCAACCTTCACAAACCCCTCCCCTGAATAACTGAATACCCTACCCACAGTGATCCCATCCCACTGTGGAAAGGAGCTCCTCTGACCGCCAGGGTTCCCACCGGGTAGAGTTTGAGGTGCATCATCACATCTCTATCCGGCCCTTTGTCATGTCTGAGGTCCACACCTGGCGGTTCAAGGAGTTCATCAGAGCTTCCAACGACTCTTTATTGACCGTTCGCAAACATGGCGGCTTCAAAGACAAAGAACGTACGAGCGCCTCTGTGCGCCCTCTAAGGAGTAGCAGACCTCCAGTCTCTTCTGCTATTGTTTATTTTTAATTAGTAATGCATTAATGAATATGTTATCACAATAAGCAGTTGGAAGGCACAGGAGCTTTGGGCCAATTAACATTCATGAACCATTGGCCTGTAAGTCATGACAACTGCAGTGATGCTGTGTCTCGTGTTATGTAGAAGCATCTCACGCATTCACACCATTGTATGGTTTCGCAGCACTTTGAGAATCTGGGCGTCTTTTGTGGTTGCGGGGTCCTTGTTGACCGGAGTGTATGTGGTCAGCCATACCGTGTTTGGTGTTTCACCTCTTCATATTTGTCAGTGACCACCGAAGTTAGCAGAGACTAGTGTATTGTTCAATGATTAATTATTTAGGATTTTAGCCGACAGCCCCCTACATAAATACAAGCATGCGTGTGTCATTGCTGTAAAGAGGGCCGGACAGGCCTTCAAATCCTCTGGGCATTTCCCCAGTGGGCTGGAGCCCTCGAAGGCCGCTGTGAAAGCCCAGGGTGACTCCTGGTACCTCTGTGACTTTCCACAGCTTCTTGAGGGTAATGGCAGTGGCAAGAGAGGCTTCAAGAGAGAAAGAGAGTGTGAGAGAGGGAGGAAGAGTGTAGAGAGAAAGCTTTAAGAGGGTGACAAGAGAAAGTGAAAGAAGATGGGTGGAAAGAGAGGAACTGCATGTGGAGATGAAGGGAGGTGGGCTGGTTTGGGCTGGTTTGAGCATATTTGCCAAGGCTGTTATGGTTACCCAGGAACCTGTTTGTAACTACAATTAAAACATACAAACACAGTATTTTCTAAATAAACTCCGCCATGCTGTCCATCAATCAATCAATCAATCAGGGAATTATAAAGCACGCTATTCACCCGTGAGGGTCTCAAGCTGCTGGGGTCTCTGCCAGGGCGAGGTCGGCGGAGCAGAGGTTCCTACTGGGTACGTGGAAGGAGACTCTCTCGTTGAGGTATTTGGGTCCGATGATATCCATCTGCTTGGAATCTACTTGCGTAGTGGAGAATTTAGTTAACAGCACAGGGCCCAAAAAGTTATAATAACAATGCTCAGCATCGGTGGGTTTCTAATTCAACAACATGAAATCACATATTTTTTTCAGTTCAAATGTTCAAAGACTCACAATGAAGACATCTAGGACTGTATTATGTGCTGTGGCGCACCTTTCAAAAGGTGAGCCATGCGCAAAGAAGGAAAGTGCTCCGTATTACAAAGAATGCACTTCCCTCAGGTCAATCACAGGCCCACACTGCCCTGGGGCTGCACATTCAAGTGAAGTTTGGAGCCGTTGTTTAAAAGCAGCTCCGTGCTTCACAGTGTGGGCAGCAACCTGCCGGCACTTTCAAGCGGGGTTAGAGGTCTCCTTGCAGGCAGGTGCAGTGAGTGTCCGCCCCCGCCTGCAGGGGGATGTTTGGGGAGACCAAGGCACCCTCTTTCCCACCCCCATAGGAGTGCCTTTGGAGGCACACTGAAAGTGTGCCACCTTTTTGTGGTTCACTTTCAGCGCGGCTTCTAAAGCCATGTTTGCCTCTGTGCTCACCTCGGTAATACAGTACAGGCTCAGAGGCAAGGTGATGCCCTCATTTGCATGGGCCACGCCCACATGCAAATGAGGGAACGCCCTCTTGAAACAGCGCTGAGGCTACATGTGCGCCAGCACTATCAGTATCACAGAAGGGGGCACAGAAGTGTCTGCAACCCCTTCTGTAGAACCAAAGTGCCCCTGAGGTGCACACAGTGGGCGCACATCCCTGTTGCACCACCTAGGACCTTTCTGTAACATGGCCCCCAGGGTCTTGCCAGAAGGATCTGGCTTTTGGTCTCTTCACATTAATGGGCTGCTTTTCTAGGCTACCATGTTGCTGCTCAGGGTTTGGCTGGCGGGGGATGTTGTTGGGGTGTTTTTAAAAAAAGATAACAGAAGTAGATTAATAAGGGACCACATGAAGTTTCACAGTAGCTTTCTTTTTCGGATGTATGACGTTACAACGCATGCTTTTACCATGCATGCTGTTACAACGCAAGTATTACAACGAAAACCTTTACAACGCATTACACTTGGGGGTGCTGGATAGTGAATAGTTTAATTTACTATTCCAACTCCAGTCCCCGTGGACAGTAGGGAAGGTGTTGGATAGTAAATTAAAACTATTCTCTATCCTAGAGCGCCCTCCAGGGAAAGTCGTTGTAAAGGTTTTCGTTGTAATACTTGCGTTGTAACAGCACCGCGTGGTAAAAGTTTTGTTGTAAAGGATGTTTCCCTTCTTTTTCAGGTCAGACTATTGGTCTGATTGTGCGCTTTGCGGATGGGATGAAGATTTCCACACCCTTTTCCTCTCCCAGGAACTGGATCAATCACTGATAATTGCTCCCTTTGGTGGAGAGGCCTTTGTTTTTCATTAATTATCTTGGCCAAGCAGGTGGGACAAAGGCTTGGAATCTGATTGAGCTGAGACTGAGAAATATGGCAATTATTGACATTGATAAGGTGCATTTGTGTGTTACTGGGACCTGCATATTCAAACTCAGCGTGCATGTTTTACCCAAGTGTGACACCGTGCTGGGCTGTCTTGGTGGAGTGATACGTCACTTGAAGGCATATTACTCCTATATGTCTAATACAGTAAAAACACTACAGATTTTGCTGTAAACCCGACTGACCAATCTATAAATGCCCACTAATATTATAAGGTCTACCCCAGGTCAGCACCTATGCTTGCATAGTCCCCTCTGCACTCTGCTGCTTGTGTGCAATTACTCAGCTATGCATGAGTGTAGTCTCGCACACACACAGCCTGCACACACGTATAGACATGTGTTCACATGTACCAAGCCTAGTACCTCTTACCCCAGCTGTGCCGCAGCAGAATTGCCTTAAAAGGCAGACTCTAGTGGTAAACACACTCAGTCAAATTAGCATAGTATTACCGTGAGTGAGACTCGGGTAATGAGACTCACCCACAGTAAAAGTCCAAAAACCAGGGATTCACAAGCGACAAGTTCAAGGAGACTTAATGGGAGCAACTCAGTTACAAAGCAGGATATTTGTGAAATGGATCTCTGAAGTTAGGGCATATTCACTATTCAGTGCATTTTGTGATTATTTATGAATCTATTAAACTATATAAATGGAATCACAGGGATGATTGTCGAGCTAATCATGTCCACATCCCATCCTGATGTTTTTTCTTTTTCCTGTTAAGTTGCCCTATTATTTTAGGAGTGTCAGGGTGGCCCTCCAAGGTCTCAGCGCTGCAGTGAAGAGAGCGTCCTTCCCTTGTAAAGTAAAGTAAAGTCCACATTTGTAAAGCGCACAATCACCCGTAAGGGTCTCTAGGCGCTGGGGGCCGTCGGGAAGATTAAGCGAGCTATTGCCCAGAGTCACATGGTGCTGGGCTGACCTGCCGCCGGAGCCGGGGATCGAACCCTGATCCCCAGATTCCGGCGTCAGTCGCCCTGGCCGCGGCGTCACACCTCTTACCTCTTCTCAACCTTGTCCACCTAGGGGGCAGAATGTCTTAACGCCCTACCTAAGGGGCATATCAGCAAGGTCTGGCGATAATTATCGCTCAGCGCTCTCAGCGCGAGGATAATTATCACCTGTGAATGCTGGATTGTATCGCTGAGATAGCGTGCTATCAGCAACGCATATCTCAAAAGCGATGCAATTCCAAACGCAAGCTGCCAAAAGTGAGATTATCGCTGGAAATCCAGCGATAATCGCACAACGTTTGGGGATAGCTTGATGATAGGGCAGGGCATACTTACCCGTTATATCCACCTTACATTGGATATTATGGCTAACTCAGACTACAAGCAGGCGTAAGGAAAGTAGTGGTAACCGAGGTTAGCGCTACTTTTCTTATCGCTATGCTGTTTAGAGTGCAGCTTGTTAATTGGAGAAATGTCTGCTAGCGACATTTCTCACGTTATTTAGGTGTGGGACGCCCACTTTGCATCTCATTAGAGATGCAAAGGGAGGCATAGGGAAAAAGGGTGCTAACATGCGATTATGCATCTTAGCACCCTCTTGTTAATAGGGCGATAGCTTTATCACCGCTTTTTTGGCTTTTAAAGCCAGAAAAGCGGAGATAAAGCCCTTGTTAATATGCCCCAAAAGGTTCCTGGATTTTGGCTGTTGGCCGTGGTAGTAGGTTTTGCGATTAATGTGTGTCTGTGCCAGAATGGAAAGATCTGAATCTCCCTTTTCAAAAGGACCCTCCTCTAACATAGTAATGCCCCTTTCCCACTCAGCCCCCTTCTGTGCTTGTCAAGTTGGTGAATCTGAATGTGATAGATGGCTGTTTCCTACCTGCACAGGGATAGCTTTCTACCTTCGGTTTGTGTCTGAGGTCCAAGTTACCATGACCTGTCTGAGACAGGGAGAAGCTCTGTCATGCAACACTCCTCTGCCCAAACACACTCCTGTCTGTCTCCACTATCTGAGGACAATCCTCAAAATGGACAGCCCCTGCAGCTTCCCTTCTGAAGTATGGTGAGCAATCCAGCCAGCAGCAGGGAAACCTCTGCTATGGATTCATTCCTTTCCTGCCTGGCTTGGATTGAGAATACACAAAGAAGACACAGGGCCTGATACACAGAACTAACTTAAGACAAAATCCTAAACGTACTACCCTTTTGGTATTCACAGAAGGCACTTACTCATTTCGGTATTTACAGAAGTTAGGAGTCCTAACTTTAGGACTCCTAAATGACTTCTGTGAATACCGAAAATCTTAAAGTTGGGATTTTTCTCAGTTTAGGTGTAGTAAAGTTAGGACTCCTAACTTTAAGACTCCCAAACTGAGTAAGTGCCTTCTGTAAATGCCAAAATGAGTAAGTGCCTTCTGTGAATACCAAAATGAGTAAGTGCCTTCTGTGAATACCGAAATGAGTAAGTGCCTTCTGTGAATACCAAAATGAGTAAGTGCCTTCTGTGAATACCAAAATGAGTAAGTGCCTTCTGTGAATACCAAAATGAGTAAGTGTCTTCTGTGAATACCGAAATGAGTAAGTGCCTTCTGTGAATACCAAAATGAGTAAGTGCCTTCTGTAAATACCGAAATGAGTGTGTGCCTTCTGTGAATACCGAAATGAGTAAGTGCCTTCTGTGAATACCAAAATGAGTAAGTGCCTTCTGTGAATACCAAAATGAGTAACTGCCTTCTGTGAATACCAAAATGAGTATGTGCCTTCTGTGAATACCGAAATGAGTAAGTGCCTTCTGTGAATACTGAAATGAGTAAGTGCCTTCGGTGAATACCAAAATGAGTAAGTGCCTTCTGTGAATACTAAAATGAGTAAGTGCCTTCGGTGAATACCAAAATGAGTAAGTGCCTTTTGGGAATACCAAAAGGAGTAAGTGCCTTCTGTGAATACCGAAATGAGTAAGTGCCTTCTGTGAATACCGAAATGAGTAAGTGCCTTCTGTGAATACCGAAATGAGTAAGTGCCTTCTGTGAATACCGAAATGAGTAAGTGCCTTCTATTAATCCCAAAATGAGTAAGTGCCTTCTATGAATCCCAAAATGAGTAAGTGCCTTCTATTAATCCCAAAATGAGTAAGTGCCTTCTGTGAATACCAAAATGAGTAAGTGCCTTCTGTGAATACCGAAATGAGTAAGTGCCTTCTGTGAATACCAAAATGGTAGTAAGTTTAGGATTTTGTCTTAAGTTAGTTCTGTGAATCGGGCCCGCCGTTCCAGCCTCTGCTGTGTGAGAAAGAAGTCAGATGAACAGCAAGGAAATACCAGCTGATGATGAAAGTTTGAACATTGTATTGGACTGTTTTTAAAGAAGATCTTCGCACATGTCAAATCAAAGTCTAAAAGGGATTATGAATAAAAGATGAACTGTCTGTGGTTCACAGATGCAGTCGACCTGTGCCCCCCTCTTATCCCGACCCCCCAAACCTTGATTAAGGCAAGGTCAGTAAGCAAAGGTCCAGGACATCTTTCTATAATACCACACCCAGACCTCCAATGGCCATCACCAGACTTTGTAAACAATGGAAGGCATAGGTGCATAAGTATAAAATCATGAGAAAGGAAGAAAACAACCTTCAGAGGGTTGCAAGAATGTAAACTTTCCAGCTGAGCAAGTTAATCAACACTTTCTCGTCCCAGGAGACAGGATGCAGGAGAGAAGCTTAGCTGCCTTTAGGCATCCTCTGGTGCTGCAGCAGTTACAGACAGACAACAGCTTGCATTTTACACAACCTGATTTGCATTTGCCTACCAGCCTACCTGCTTTGAGCACAGGATACACATCGACCTTCATTTCATTTCTTTGAAGAGCGGAACTGGCCCTGCAGGCGCTATTCATGCTTCCTGGGCTAGATCCGCGTGCCGCCTGTGCTCTCACCAGGCTGAGACCTACTTAAGGTTCTGCCCATGGCCCTGATGCTGCCTGCTGCTATCTGCCTGCCCAAATGGCGACCAAGGTGGCCTGAAATGAGTGGAGTTCAAACCTGGAATCCTCTCTGTTTCCACTAGGGACTTTCCAAAGTCCAGCGGTGGAGAATGAGATGGAGGGGAAACATCAACTAAAGAATGAAAGAACATGAGGGCAAATTGAATGCAGGGAGAGAAGCCCCAATCTGTGGATGGTGCTACGCGAACAAAACATGGACGGAATGCTGAATAAATCATACATTCACCCCCAGTCAAGAGATCTGGGTTAAATCCATTGTTCTTTTGCTCACTATGCCACCCCAGTTTAGATCCAGCCATATGCAAATCAGTCTGACCCTGTGCCTCATGGGAACAGTCCAGCCCGAACTGCCAAGCCAGGTCCTCCCTGGACCGGAAACAAGCATCCTGGGACCGGTTTCGGGGTGACACTCCTCATCAGCCCGGCTTGCTTGAATCCAGTGGCACAGTGAACCCGGGACACACGTCTTGGCATACCCGTCCCACTTAGGGTGAAAAGTGTTTCGCAAGCAAAATATGGACCGGGCCTCGGAAGGAGGACCTGGCTTGGCAGTTCGGGCTGGACTGTTCCCATGAGGCACAGGGTCAAGACTGATTTGCATATGGCCAGGTCTAAACTGGGTGGAATGGTGAGCAAAAGAATGATGGATTTAACCCAGATCTCTTGACTGGGGGTGAATGTTTTGATTTGTTCTGCATTCCGTCCATCAATTGTGTGTCTTTTGCTTTCTGTAGGATGATGTCTTCACCACACCTAGGTGGATCCTTCAAAGACAGCCGGTACTCGTAAAGTCAATGGTGATGCCTCGCGGGCGCGCCCACTCCTGCCGCCATCTTTGAACGGATTCCAGCTGAGGCAGGTTGTTTCTGCTCAGTCCTGGGGCCATAGCTGAGACACTGACGCCCTTCCCTGCACAGAGCACTGAGCACTGACTTCCTTCCCTGCACAAAGCACTGACTTCCTTCCCGGCACAGAGCACAGAGCACTGACTTCTTGCCCTCAACAGAGTACTGACTCCCTTCCCTGCACAGAGCACTGACTTCCTTCCCTCAACAGAGCACTGACTCCCTTCCCTGCACAGAGCACTGACTTCCTTCCCTGCACAGAGCACTGACTTCCCTGCGCAGAGCTCTGACTTCCTTCCCTGCAAAGAGCACTGACTTCCTTCCCTGCACAGAGCACTGACTTCCTTCCCTGCACAGAGCACTGACTTCCTTCCCTGCACAGAGCACAGAGCATTGACTTCCTTCGTTGCATAGAGCACTGACTTCCTTCCCTGCACAGAGCACTGACTCCCCTGCACAGAGCACTGACTTCCTCCCCTGCACAGAGCACTGACTTCCTTCCCTGCACAGAGCACTGACTTCCCTATACAGAGCACTGACTTCCCTATACAGAGCACTGACTTCCTTCCCTGCACAGAGCACTGACTTCCTTCCCTGCACAGAGCACAGAGCACTGATTTCCTTCCCTGCACAGAGCACAGAGCACTGACTTCCTTCCCTGCACAGAGCGCTGACTTCCTTCCCTGCACAGAGTACTGACTTCCTCATTACTGTTCCTCCAGGTACAGGAGACGCTCTTGTCAGCCGAGAGCTTCGGGCTGGGGAGGGGTGAGGGGGCAGAAATGCTCTCTGCTGGACTCTGCTCCTTTTTCATGTAAATGAGACCTTTTTCTCTGCCTAAACTGGATTCTCGGATGTGTCTTCCTTCACTTTCACTTGAATAGCAGAATTGATGAGGCTGATAAAAGCTCGGCTGCTTCGTTTGACTGACAGGTCTGTGTCAGGCCTCCCCTCAGAGGAGGGGGGCGGGGGAGGGGCTATAGCAGGGCTCTGGATGTGGCTCTCTATGTAGTCAGCAGCACCTGGGGGAGGGGGGTGTCTGGCCTCCTTCCTGTTTGCCCCTCCCTTTTTGGTTGTGGCTGACATAGACGTTTTAAGGCTGGGGCAAGTGGGCAACAGCCCGGGCTCCCCCCCCCCACCCACCTCCAGGGACACTGAACCTTCCCTTTCTACGTTTCACCTCTGTCTATTTCCACATCTCACCATCTCTCCTTCTCTCTTTGTCCAGTGTCATCTTAAAGATGTTTAAGGACCCAGAAAGACATATTTCAAAAGTTCTTGTCTGATACTAGTTCTCAAACTTTGTTTGGCATCATATGGGTTTGAATTACCAGGAAATGGGTTGTAACATTCAAAATTGTTCTGAATAGGGGCCCCAAAATATGTGTTGCCGGAAACCCCAAAAACCTTAAGGTGACACTGGTGGCAGAGAAGCTTGGCTGTCTGTCAGAGTCCTTGTAAACACTAATCAACCTGAAAAGACTGTTAGAAACATAATACTGAATATGTACAAAAAAGGGTTTTGATTCAGTCCCTTTCAGTCAATTATTGGTTTGTCATCCAGTCCCATTTTGGAGCATTCCTCAGGGGAGCCATTGAATGGTCAAAGTGCCTATCAAAGAGGTATGTAGTTAAGTTCATTTATGAATCATTGCCGGCATGAGTTTACCTCAAGTGGGTCACCACACAAACTTTTTTTCAATTTCACTCTGTATCTTAGCCCGGTTTCAAATTTTGGATCCATCAATGGTACAGAATACAAAGAGGAAAACAATTGTTTGTAAGTGCTTCGTGCTCGCTGCCCACTGCACACCCCAACCGAGTGGTATGTATGTACGTGTTACTGCTTACTAGCTTTCATTACATCGGAGGGTTGCTGACCCTTATAGCTCTGTTTAGTCCCCCAGGGGCACCAACACTGTATTGATATGGTCTTGAGAAGGTTGAGTCCCTCAGGGGAACTGCCCATGTAGTGCTGTGGACTAGGCCTGGACAAAGCACTACGCTGGGCGCACGTAGTTTGCGAAGTTTGCGCTACTTCGCCCTACACTAATTGCACGTAGCACAGTGCAAACATGCGTAGCGTAGTGCAGCGGTCATTTTTTGCTTCCTCGCGGTTCTCAACATCAAGTTGGCGACCGCAAACAAGCAAAATTACATCCCGGCAAGACTTTTTCCTCATTCGCGATCAGCAACATCAAATTGCCGATCGCGAGCGTGGAAAATAAACCTCCTGGCGAGAATCTCAACACGGGGAGGTCAGGTTTCTCATTGCGAGTGGTCGTGTATGCTTGCGACCGCTCGCGATTAGAAACTATGAGTCCGCGTTAAGAAAGCTGCAGCTCGAGTAAAAATCTACTTGAGCGGCAGAAAACGACAGCTTGCACTGTGCGAGATGCCGTTTTCAATGATTGCACAGTACGGACAAGCACCCGGCACTGTGCAATCATTGCGAATAGGGTACTACACAGTTCGCGTAGTGCTTCGCGTAGCTCACGTAGTGCGAATTGCACTTCGTGTAGCTACGCGTAGCGCTACTTCGCGAACTACGCCGAGGTTTACTGTGGACCAGAGAGTGTTGAGTTTTCTGGGGGCACCGTCCGTATATTGTTATGGACCTGAAAGGGTTAAGTTCATCAGGGGCACCGTTCATATATTGTAATGCAACTTACAGGGTTGCTAATATTTGTATATTCACTTGAGTTCCCCAGAGGCACCAAGTATGTAGTGCTGTGGACCTGAGAGGGTTGAATCCCCAAGTGGCACCGGCTGTGTATTGCTGTGGACCGAGAGGGTTGAGTCCCCCAGTGGCACCGGCTGTGTATTGCTGTGGACCTGAGAGGCTTCAGTGCCCCAGGGGCACTGCCTGTGTATTGTTGTGGACCTGAGAGGCTTGTGTCCCCCGTGGGCACTGTCTGTGTATTGGTGTGGACCTGATAGGGCTGAGAACCCCATGGGCACCGTCTGTGTATTGCTGTAGCCCTGAGCGGGTTGAGTCCTGATGGGCACCGTCCATGTATTGCTGTGGACCTGAGAGTGTTGAGTTCCCCAGGGGCACCGTGCGTATGTTGTTATGGGCCTGAGAGGGTTGAGTCCCCCAGGGGCACTGTCTGTGTATTGCTATGGACCAAAGAGGGTTGAGTCCCCCAGGGGCACCGTCCATGCATTGCCGTGGACCTGAGAGGGTTGAGTTCCCCAGGGGCACTGTCCGTATATCGTTATGGGCCTGATAGGTTTGAGTTCCCCAGGGGCTCGGTCTGTGTACTGCTATGGACCAAAGAGTGTTGAGTCCCCCAGGGGCACAGTCCATCTATGGCTGAGGACCAGAGAAGAGTTGCTACTATTTTTATAACCTCTTGAGCTCCCCAGGGGCACTGGGTATGTAGTGATGTGGACCTGAAATGGTTGAGAACCCCACATGTATTGTTCGTGTATTTCTGTGGACCTGAGAGGGTTGAGTCACCCAGGGGCAGCGTCCATGTATTGCCGTTGACCGTAGAGGGCTGAGTTTCCCAGGGACACCATCCGTATATTGTTATGAACCTGAAAGGGTTGACTTCCCCAGGGGCACCGTTCATTTTTTGTTCTGGACTTGAAAGGTTTGAGTGTGCCAGGGGCACCGTCCGTGTATTGCTGTGAACCTGAGAGGGTTGAGTCCCCCAGGGGCACCGTCCGTGTATTGCTGTGAACCTGATAGGGTTGAGTCCCCCAGGGGCACCGTCCGTGTATTGCTGTGAACCTGATAGGGTTGAGTCCCCCAGGGGCACCGTCCGTGTATTGCTGTGAACCTGAGAGGGTTGAGTCCCCCAGGGGCACCGTCCGTGTATTGCTTTGAACCTGAGAGGGTTGAGTCGCCTAGGGGCACCGTTCGTGTATTGCTTTGAACCTGAGAGGGTTGAGTCGCCTAGGGGCACCGTCCGTGTAATGCTGTGAACCTGAGACAGTTTGCTTGTAGTTTTATACTCTCTTGAGTTCCATAGTTGTGCCGATCATGCTCTTCTGGGGTGACCCACAGTAGTATGTGTTAGTTTTAGGTTATGGAGGCCACTTCTTCACCCCCACCCAGTTCGACTCCCTCATTCCAAAGGAGTGTGGGTGCTACCGCTTTGCCCATGTTGTTAGCTGGGGTTCAGAGACAGGAGAAGGATCCTTAAGGGGTCACACTCCTCACAATGCAGCTTGTACCTACAAGACACCGGGTATTCCCAGACGTGAGTCCCTTGCTCACTTTGCCACTGGATTCAGGAATGCCTGGCTGATGAGGGGTGAAACCCTGAAACCCATCCTAGGATGTTTGTTTCCGGTCCAGAGATGACCTGGCTTGACAGTTCGGGCTGGACTGTTCCCATGAGGCACAGGGTCAAGACTGATTTGCATATGGCCAGGTCTAAACTGGGGTGGCATGGTGAGCAAACGAATTATGGATTTACCCAGATCTCTTAACTGGGGGTGAATGTTTTGATTTGTTCTGCATTCCGCCCATCAATTGTGTGTCTTTTGTACCCACAAGCCCCCAGAGGTACCCAATGCTGTCTCAGTACAGAGCACAAGACACGTGACGTGGGGCTCTCCACAGGCACTACACTCACAAGGCTCACTCTCTAAGAGCGATTCTCACATCAGTATTGCAGAATCAAACTTGGGAGCACAGAATCACACTTTTGAAAGCTGAATTACTTCTGGGAGTGAGTCTCACACCACGGAGTTCAATCTTGCATCCCCAGTGCAGTCAGTCTCACAAATAAAAGTGCACCCTCAACCACTGGAGTTCAGTCTCACACTGGTGAGGTGAGAGCGGACTCATACTTCGAGTGCACTCTTATGGCAGCGAATACAATCTTACACTTCGAAGTGTACTTTCACTGCTCGGGGGGGGGGGGGGGAGGGCACAGTTTCACATATCACAGTGCACACTCAGACTTTAAAGTATCATGTTGCTCCTGGTGGAGGGGGGTCACCCTTTACTGGTCTCACTGGTCCATTCACTTGAGTGGAGGCCCATTCCTGAGGGATATTGCTTTTCTACAAAATGAATACCTTTTTTTAAACCATCGAGTTTCACTCACGCACAATAGGACCCTGGTATGTCTGGCTGTAACAAGAGCCCCCCCATAGTAAATGGCGACCCTCTTCAATGGACATTTAACTGCATGGCAGTACAAGGGTTAACTCATGTCCTAAAACAGGCTGTGAGGGCCAGAGCCTTCCAATGGGGGGGGTTTAAGTTAAGAGGTCTCTGATGTTTTTTCCCCAGAGATGTTTTTATGAAAGAGGTGAACTGATGCATTTACAAGCACAATTTCTAGATACATTGACAAGAAACCAACATTTTGCACAGGTATGCTTTTTAATAGAAATATTTCAGAGATTTCCTGTTTTCCCAAGCGAGCTGACCTACACTATAACCTCATCTTTCCCTTGAATTTTCCTTCATCTCTCCTTGATTGTATTAATGTTCTACATATATTCTGGTCTGCCACTTAATCCTTCTTTAATATTCACATCACCACTTTGTAACTCCTTTCCTGAATGCTACATCATACCGTTATTAACTATGTTCTCTTCTGCCCTTCGGCGGTTTCTTCACTTTTGCTAAGCTGTCACCTCACCCCTTCCTTGATTCTTGTCTCATCTTTCCTTTGCTGTCTCTTTGTCTCTTCATTTATTTGTTTGCCGTCTCCTCATGCCTTCCTTGTCTATCTCCACACTTCTTTTTTGATTATCCCCTCTTCCTTAACTCCCTCATCCTTCCTTCCTTGATAGTTCATCCTTTCTTGATTTTCTCCTCATGCCTTCTTTGTCCGTCTTCTCTTTCATTTCATGGAAAAAATTGCTCCCTAATGACAATTTCTCCCTCAACACAGAAGACTCATCCAATAACACTGTTTCTGACATTAAATGTTTACGTCCTGAGTCACAAAGAGCTTCCTCAGTCATTGCGGAGTCTCGGCACTGCAGCTCCTCATTGAGGGGTCTCCGTCACAACGGCAGAGTCACCTTGGGGCCGATTCACAGAACTAACTTAAGACAAAATCCTAAAGTTACTACTTTTGGTATTCACAGTAGGTATTTAGTAGTAGTAAAGTTAGGATTTTGTCTTAAGTTTGACTTAAAAGACAAACTTAAGACAAACTTAAGACAGACAGTCTGACAAACTGAACTCTGACAAGACGGAGGTCCTCATCCTGGGCTCTTTACCCTCCGCCTGGGACGACTCCTGGTGGCCTCCCGCCCTGGGCACCACACCCAAACCGACAGACCATGCACGCAACCTGGGCTTCATCCTGGACTCCTCCCTCTCCATGACCAGACAAGTCAACAACGTCTCCTCGGCTTGCTTCAACATCCTGCGCATGCTACGGAAGATCTTCTGGTGGATCCCCACCGAGACCAGGAAGACCGTCACCCAGGCCCTCGTCACCAGCCGAATGGACTACGGCAACGCCCTCTACGCCGGTACCACAGCCAAGCTCCAGAAGAGACTCCAGCGGATCCAGAACGCCTCAGCCAGACTCATCCTCGACATCCCACGAACCAGCCACATCTCCGGACATCTGAGAGACCTTCACTGGCTCCCCGTCAACAAAAGAATCACCTTCCGCCTCCTCGCCCACGCACACAAAGCCCTACACGACCAAGGCCCGAGCTACCTCAACAGCCGGATCAACTTCTACGCTCCCAAACGCCACCTCCGATCAGCCAACCACGCCCTCGCCGCCGTCCCCCGCATCCGAAGAGCGACTACAGGAGGAAGGTCCTTCTCCTACCTGGCCGCCAAGACCTGGAACTCCCTCCCGACCGACCTGCGCCTGACCCGAGACCACCTCTCCTTCAGGAAGAAGCTGAAGACCTGGCTGTTCGAGCAGTAGCGGCACCCCCCCTCCCCCAGCGCCTTGAGACCCTACGGGTATGTAGCGCGCTATATAAATGTCATTGATTGATTGATTGATTGATTGATTGAAGACAGACTTAAGACAAACTTAAGACAGACTTAAGACAGACTTAGGACAGACTTAAGACGAACTTAAGACAAAATCCTAACTAATACCAAAAGTAGTAAGTTTAGGATTTTGTCTTAAGTAAGTTCAGTGAATCGGGCCCATAGTGAATCGGGTCTGTAGTGTTCTCCTCTGACCCTTACCACCTTCTCTACCCGTAGAGCTATCCCAAACACTTCTCTGACTCTTGCTCTCATTGACGAATGCTTTGCTCAAAAATGTTTAGTAACTGAAGGCCTAACAGCAGGACACATTAAACCTCTCTTTAAAAGTATGCCTTAATCTGAACCAAATTAAACAGTGTATCTCAGTACTTTGTTGTTCTGGCACAAAGAACTTTCCTGAACCTGCTAAATCAAAATCCTAAAATCTCACCTGGACCAAATCCTGCAACAGATGGAATAAAGACATCCTCAATTCAACTATGCGTGATACAGAATTTCTTCTTCCGGCCCAAAACCATAATCAATCAGCAAGACTCGCATAGGCAAACACAATGAAAGATCGAAGCATCACATCAAAACACGTCTCTTCAACGAACTCTATGCGGTCATCTTGATGAGAGCCTACAATTCAAAGAACAGATCAAGGACAGATAGGTCTTAGAACAAGAGTTGGTGCTGGAGCCATCTCTGATTAGAATACAGATGTGACCTTCTCACTGGGCTCCCACAGAATCGCCAAGCCCCCCCTTCAGCTGTCTTCCATCCTACAACTGAGTGTATCTCACCTGACCCCAGCATGATGGTAGATGCTCATGTGAAACTGACTGCTTAACCTATAAACCCATCCACCTGAGATCCCCCATATGTCTGGCTCAAAGGCTGTGTCTCAGGAGCATCTAGGATGCTTAGAGGCAAAACAAACACCTGCTTGAAAACAAATCCATATCTAGATCATTCTCAGGGCGTGCTCCCAAAATCTGGAACGCCTCCCACTTCACATCCAAAATGCACCTGTTTTACCCTTTTAAAAAACCCTCCTGAAAACTCTTCTGAAGTACTTGCATGCATGATCTTGGATTAAATGGTCTCACCCATTTAAAACATCTTCAATGACTTGAAACAATTTTATCTCCCAAAAATAATGATGCTGATAAAAGGTCCTCGCTTTTAACCCCACTTTGAGCAACTTTTATGTTCATACTATTTTTCTACGTTCCTTTGTGCATCCTAAGAATTTCAACCCAAAATGTTAATTAAAAATGCCCTGCTCTGCTGAAATGTGAATACCCCTTGCTTGCGCTGTCATTATATTGTTCAATAAATTAAATTATTTTTTTATCTGCAAAATTTGGAGAAGAAAGGCTGTAGTACCACCGACCATCAAGAGGGGTCCCTCACAGTTATGATAAGAAGTCAACAGGCTGCACTACCACTGATTGTCAAGAGATGTCCTCTCAGTATTTACATACAGGGATAATTATGCCATTGTACAGAATTATAATTATCAATATCAATGACAGGAATGGTTATGTATAGGCTTATGTTGTTTCAGGTGCAATCCTGTGCTCATCCTAAACAATTATTGAAATGTTGTGGGTACATGAAAGCGGTATTGTGTAATAATCTGACACTTTTATGGACCGTGACTACACATCTTGAGCCTATAACAACACAACTGAAGCCCTGAAAGGCACATTTGTGGAATAAGTTGGCACCTTGTATACATATGACAGCATTGGGGTTCTTTTAGTCTATAGTGCCTTATTACTATTTTTGAGTCAAACAATCATCCATTGATGGACCTGCAGCCTTCAGCTGCATGATATTCCTGCTAGTGCACACCAAAGAAATGGTTCTGTTAGATCAGTGATCCAATATATGCCACTTTATGAGAGCCCAGAAAGCAGAATCTCCCAATTGGCAAGAATGGTGGCTTCACCTTTCACATATGCACATAGTGAATAAAGGACAATTTTAGAGAAGATATAGAGTCCTAATAAAATCAAATACATCAAAAAGACATCGCGGCTGTGACGGAATCAAGGACGTGGTGCTCCATCTGCGCTGCATATTCGAATGCTCGTGCAAGGATGTGCGTGTGACTTAACTATTGGTTTATACAATTAGTTAGAACATAGTTGGCAATCTGTCCATGGTTCAATTAACAGCACCTGGGGCTGTTTATCCCCAAATACAATAATGAATGGTACAGATAAATGTATTCGTCAATGGTTCGACCCAAAAATATCAGCGACGGAGTGTGGCGAAGACTGGCCTGTCCGCCAAATTTATATGCAGGCGGACCTCGGGTTTAATCATGCCAGAGACTACTCCATCTCTGTGATGGGTAAACTCTTCTATGGAGTAAGGGCCATCAGAGGAAGACCTGTAATTCCACCCACCTGATTTAGATGAGTGGAAGTAGAGGACAGTTTTTACCGCCTGTCATAGCCAGGAAAACCCTGGTGGTAAGGGGCAGTAAAATATGCTAAATGCTCCCCTTGCTAGGGGAGAGGACTCCAGTGCCAGGGGAGCACTTTCATTTTTATTTTCAAAAAGAAAATCCCACTTTGGGATTTTCTTTTTCATCCCACTTTGGGATTTTCTTTTTCATCCCACTTTGGGACTTTCTTTTTCAAAGCAAAAAAAGAAAACAGTTTGGTGCACGGGTCTGTCATGTTGATGAAGCCATACACCAAACGTAAACAGTATTGACAGGAACCGCGGTGACAGCGGTTCCTGCAAATGCTTTGGAAGGGACCGCCAACTTGGAGGTCATTTGAAAATTTGGCAGATGGCACCTCCGTCACAGCGACAGAATAATTTACTCCCTCTCCCTGACAGAGAAACGGGCAGCCCACAACGAAATAAATCAGGTCCTTTATTATGTATATAAAAGGGGATGATGGACGGAGCGTTTGAACAAATCAAACACTCACCCCCAGTCAACTGATCTGGGTTTAATCCATCACCATTCTTTAGTTCACTCAGGGAACAGTCCTGCCCGAACTGCCAAGCCATGTCTTCCCTGGACCGGAAACAAGCATCCTGGGACCGGTTTCGGATTCATAATCCTCATCAGCCAGGCTATCTTGAATCCAGTGGCCAAGTGAACAAGGGACTCACGTCTGAGCATACCCTGCCACGCTCCGTCCATCACCACCTTTGGTTTTTCTTTGTTCGCCCTAAGTTGGCAGGGTATGCTCAGACATGAGTCCCTTGCTCACTTGGCCACTGGAGTCAAGCAAGCCCGGCTGAAGACGGCTGTAATGCCAGAAACCGGTCCTGGGAAGCTTGATTCCGGTCCAGGGAAGACATGGCTTGGCAGTTCGGGCTGTACTGTTCCCATGAGGCACAGGGTCAGACTGATTTGCATATGGCCATGTCTGAACTGGGGTGGCGGAGTGAGCTAAAGAACGGTGATGGATTAAACCCAGATCAGTTGACTGGGGGTGAGTGTTTGTATTGTCAACGCTCCGTCCATCACCACCTTTGGTTTTTCCTTTATCATGTATACGCACACATGTGTTACCAATGTTGGCCATTAACAATTAATGGCATAAAAAAGGTGTGAAATAGGCAGTAAAACATTGTATTTATACTTGATATGACATAGAAGAAAGACCCCTTTACAGGGTGATATTTGTGGAGTGGTAAACTCATAAGCACATTATGAAAAAAACACACTTCAGTAGTGGAGTGCATTCCAGGTTGATGTATAATACAAACATGGTCCATAGTTCATATAACAGAGCTAGCCTCCTGTCGTGTTCTCCGCAGTGGGCGCCAGGCAGCACATCATACTCAGGCCACAGGTTGGTTATACAATGCTTCGTTTATTACACACTCTTGGAGCTGGTGACTTACACGTCTGTCCTGGTCACTCTGCTGTCCTTCCTGTCCCTAATCGGATGTGGTGTCCGGTGACCTGGTCACCTCGCTCATGACCCACAGGGTCCTAGTGTCCTCCAGTCCTGTCCCAGTCCTGTCATCCTATCTGTCGGGTCACCACACCTCCGTGGAAAGGCACCCTCTGTCTACTACTCTCTGCATATTCATTAAGGCCACTGATAACAGTGTCCAAAGCGTGTGTCCACTTGCATTCCTTATAGCTCAGAGTGGCATTGACGCCTCCCCTTCGCCTCCCAGGATTCTGTGTAACTTTTTCAAGAACAGGCCGTATCATGTCACAAGCCTGATGTTTGGTTCCTAAAAGGTTCCACCAGTGGCATTCCCTTGTTTCACAAGGGCACAAGATTGCAATGTTGGAATATTCTGGTTTTCACCCTTTGTCTGGTTTGCCCCACATAAACCATATCTCTGGGGCACCTCACTTTAATCATATCAGTGCTGTTGCAATTTGTGATCACTGGTTTTCCAGCGATGTTCCCTGCAAAAGGGCGATAACCTTGCTGATACGACCCACAAGGTCATATCAGCGTAATCCACCCCCTATGTTAGGGATTGCCAAGTCAGGATTTTAGCAGACGTTAGGTTTTGGCGAAAACTGGTGTTTTTGCCAAAATCTAATGTGTGCTAAAATCATGTGGGCTGCCTTGTAAATATCGCGATGTAAACATCAGCAATATTTGTAAGGTTGTCCATCTGGGGTACGCCCAGCAACCCCCACTTTGCATCTCATTGGAGATGCAAAAGGAGGCGTTGGGTAAAAGGGTGCTAACATGCGATTAGGGCGCTGGTTTTATCTCCGCCAAAAAGCGGAGATAAAGCCCGTGTAAATATGCCCCTATATCAGGCTGATCTGGAGGTGGTAACGGAGACCTCACCACAGAGTCCTAGATATTCCCCCCTCTTGAAAGCAAACAGTGTTGTTTCTGATGTATCTAACTCATCCTGATTTAGGGTCCAAAGATGGTTGCTCACTTCCCTAATCCTGTTACTATGAGTGTTAAATGTGGTAACACACACTCATCTGTTGTTGTGGTTACACCTTTCCCTGGGCTCCAAAAGACACTCCCTGAGGCAATACCAGACCCTTTTGTTTCCTCAGTCATAAAAAAGTCAGATTCCTTCAAATCCTCTACACTAAAAGCACAGATCCTGTGAACACACAGATACTGCCCAAGGGGCGGAGTATCTCTCAGTCTTCTCGGATGGTGGCTGGAGTATCTTAAAAGTCTGTTTCTTCCGGTGGGCTTTCGGTTCGTGGTCGAGCACATCTCAGTGTCTCTGAGACTGATCGTGAGATCCAAGAAATGCATCTCCTCTCTCTGATGAGTCACCCTGAACTAAATGTCCCCACATCTATTATTCAATAATTGAATTTTTCATCACCCGACCATATGAATAAAACATTGTCTATATACCTTCTCCAAAGAACGATGCTGTACGAGAAAAAGTTGGACTCAAGGTATTTATGTGTTTTTTCAAGCTGATCCATGAATAAATCTGCTCGATCAGGGGCAAAGTCAACCTCCATCGCTACGCCCTTGGACTGTTAATAGAAGGTATTCAGGAAACTTAAGAAATTCTTAGTTAAGGCAATTTCGAGAAGTGTTTCAATAAAATCGGTGAGTACATGTTCTTTCTGTTTTCCAAAATTGTCCTAATGGCCTTAAGAGCTTCTCTCTGTGGAATATTGGTGTAGAGTGATGTAACATCCATAGTAACTAAGAATTGGTTCTGTGGCACACAAGGGTGCCCTTCTGTCGGTCTAATAATATCCATCATGTCTCTTACGTATGCCCTCGTCTGTTCAACAAATGGTTTTATCAACACATGAATGTATTTACACAAATGTTCACATAGTGAATCACACCCAGAAACTATAGGGCATCCTGTTAGTTTTTCCAGATGTTTGTGTATTTTTGGCAATGGTCAGTCTGCGTGGAAACTTCTTATTCAAAAATGCAAACTTATGTAGACTATCATTACCTTCAGAATAACCAATGTAATTGATGGATTTAATGAGGCTGCTCACCTCGGGCCCGATTCAAAGAACTAACTTAAGATAAAATCCTAAACTTACCACCATTTCGGTATTCACAGAAGGCACTTATTCATTTCGGTATTCATGGAAGGCACTTACTCATTTCGGTATTCACAGAAGTTAGGAGTCCTAACTACTACTCCTAAACTGAGAAAAATCCTAACTTTAAGACTTTCGGTATTCACAGAAGGCATTTAGGAGTCCTAAAATTAGGACTCCAAACTTCTGTGAAAACCAAAATGAGTAAGTGCCTTCTGTGAATACCAAAATGGTAGTAAGTTAGGATTTTGTCTTACATTAGTTCTGTGAATCGGGCCCAATCAACTTATCAATCAAACATCGGATAACATGTAAATCGCAATTTAGCGTCTATATATGTTTGAATACTAATGTGGTCTCAAGTATATCAGTGGTACTACTCAGAAAACGAATTTTGGAACACACAAGAGTGGTTCAGAGGAGAGACACCAGCTATGCCATTGCCAAACACCAAATGAAACAGCATGATAATAACTGGACAGCACAAGAAACGGATGGTGACAGAGTAAAGCGATTAAGACAACTTGAATCTAGATACATCATTAAATTAAGAACAAAACAACCCATGGGATTGAACAATGATGAAGAATTTCATGTACACTTAGGGCCTTATTATGACTATGGCGGTCCCACGGTGGCAGTCCGGCCACTGCCACACTGCAGCTCCGTTCGCCTCGTTACGAGTGTTCTAGTTTGATCTCCACAGGACCGCTGCTGCCGCCTGGTTTCAAGGATCCAGAGGCAGTGGTCACATGCAGAATTACGCTGGTGGTGCCACTGAGGAACCGCCAAGCATATTTCGAGTTGGCTCTCTACCACCCTTTACATGGCGGTGAGCACGCCATGAAAAGGGTGGCAGGGAGGCAACAAAAAGGGCCCTAACAGGGGCCCCTTGTGCCTCTAGGCCTGGGGGCATGCAGGGGGGGCACATGGTGTGCCCCCCTGTAAATTTGCACCGCAGTTCCTTCATGGTGCATTATGCACCACATGATGCACGCCACACCATGCCGGAAGTGTGCTGTGGCAGTGTTACAGCGGTGCCTGTCTAAGGCTATCCTCTGATTCTTAGACAAACACTGCGGGAGCACTGCTCTCCGCCAAGGATTACTATTTTTATCCGGCGGGCGGTCTCACTCCGGGTTTGGTGGTCCTCTGGTGGAGCACTGGCATGGCGGCCCGCAGGAGGGCTGCCAAACTCAGAATAAGGCCCTTAGGATTCTGCCTGTTATTATCATCACCAAGAAGTGCCTCTTATGGGCATACATTTACAAATGTTCATATCAGATTTTCTAATGTGATACTACTGCTGCTGGTGAATGCTAAGTTGATTTGTTTTGATGCAGAACTGCAATGAATGTAGGTGACCACTGAGGCCTTGGTTGATTCGTGAGATGGAGGCTGTGATATAAGCACATACATATATCATGGGAATGCTATTGTCGTACATGCCTCCTTCTCAATCATGATATATGTTGCCTTGTACCAATATCTAAATGATGCCCCACTATTATTTGATGCTCAGTATCATTTTTAGGTCTCATCTAAACAGCGCACACACGCTGTTGCTGTGAGGTGTATTGTATGCAGTAAAGAGCTTGGAGCCCCACCATCACTTACCATTTGCAGGCTTGCTTGTCAGTCATTATAGCTGGCTTGTAATTGGCTATCATGCATTTGACATCACTTCCTTTTACTGTTTTGGATTATGGACGAAGCACTATGTAATTTTGTTTCATTAGTGTCTTTCTGCTACTGGTGCTTATGAGACCCGCTGCAGTCCATGCCGTGCACACACTGGGGTGTATGCACACAGGGGGGCACATGTTGTGCCCCCCGTGTACATCCACATGGTATGAGGCACAAGGGGCTTTGTTTCCTCTCAGCCACACTTTTCATGGCGGTCACAGATCCTTTAACATAACATAACTGTATCAAAGGGGTACATGCATTTTAGTGATTGTATATGCTTTGATAAATGTTTTAAAGTACCAATATTTACGATGGAATACAGATGTTATATTCATTGTGTTTGAGATAATATATTTTGAAAGTTCTGAGTAAACAATTACGATACGGTGATAAAATTCATAAAGTTGTATTACATTCTTGGAAGGTAACAAGGAGATGGTCTGAATGTCCTTTATCGGTCAGAGACCAGGTGCTTCTCTTGACCTCAGCGGCCTGTCGTGAATGAGTCGTGCTCTTGTTTGTACTGTCGCGCCACGTGTGGTCAAGGTGCATTGTGTGTAATAACCTGTCTTCCTCTCTCCGCCCAGGACTTCCTCGGACAGATGTTCTGCACGTTGGGGGAGGTGATTGGCTCCCACAGGAGTCGTCTGGAGAAGCCGCTCGGGTGAGTTTGCGCTCTCGATTGGGTGGGTGGCCTCTCGATGAACAGTAAGATGCCCGCGGGGGGGTTATCTCAATTTTTCTGTTGACCGTTTTATCGTTGTGGTTTGTCGGAGATCCGTCCTCTTGGTGGTGGTGTCACTTGTGAAGCTCACTGACTCCTGATATTGGGACAGGTGCGCTACATAACAACTGTCAATATCTTAAAGCTGCTAGAAGCAGTCACTGAAGAGCCCTTCTGGCAGGACGAAACACGTGCATGTTAACAACACTTGAAAGTCCTCACTAGTCTCTGCAGGTTTGAATTGCCAAAATTTAAAGAAGGGTGAGATATTTAACACATCCGATAACTATCACATATTTTGAATCAAACTCAACTTGTAATTCTGACCCGTGCGTAAGCGGGTTTACACACAGGTCGGAAAAAAAACATCTGACTCGTCGTAAGGCCTAGTGTTTGGAGACGGAAGGCAGAGAGTACGTGTTAACCCGGGCAGTGTTTCTGGAGGAAGCCAGAGTATTTGGATATAATTACGCATCACTCTTGTGATGCGAAATTACGCAATTACTCCAACTTGAGAAAGTACTGCAAACAGATACAGTGGCAGGGTACATCTTGCTGCATCTACTAGCAATTTTTCTAGGGTCCTAATACATATGCATATGAGTTGCAAATAGCCAATGCCCACCTCCCGAAACCAGCCACCCACAATTGGTTTCCAATACAATACATCGACACAGAGGGTGGGAGAGGCATTGGATGATCCCAAACAAAATATCAGAGGGTTCAAATCCCACACAAGAAGACTTTGTTGACAGAAATAGTGGTGTTTTCACAATGAGCTGTTTTAGGATCTTTTTATTCAATATATGAAAACACAGCAGCCAACGCGTTTCACCCACACGGGCTTCTTCAGGGCTGAAAAAATTCAATCAAAGGCCCACCGTAGTGGCTGTCCCCTTCATAGCGCAGTGTCAGTACCGTATAACGCGATAAATCCCAAGCCTTTCCTATTCGGAACGGTCCTCCAAGCGAAAAATGTGTCTGTCGAGTGTTTGCCACGCAGCAAACGGTATACACCCACTACAACGCATTTTTTACAACGCACTACCATTACAACGGAACTTTTACAACGCAAATACTATTACAACGCATTTATTTACAACGCATGTTTTTACAACGCAGGTACTTTTACAACGCATACCATTACAACGTAAGTATTGGTAAGTATATAATTATATTTAAAATGTTATATGTTAGGTTTTTTTTAAAGGGGTATTTTTAGGGTTCAGGGTCAGTTTTGGGTTTTTGGGTAAAGGGGTATTTTTAGGGTTCAGGGTCAGTTTTGGGTTTTTGGGTAAAGGGGTATTTTTAGGGTTCAGGGTCAGTTTTGGGTTTTTGGGTAAAGGGGTATTTTTAGGGTTCAGGGTCAGTTTTCAGTTTTTGGGTAAAGGGGTATTTTTAGGGTTCAGGGTCAGTTTTCAGTTTTTGGGTAAAGGGGTATTTTTAGGGTTTAGGGTCAGTTTTCAGTTTTTGGGTAAAGGGGTATTTTTAGGGTTCGGGGTCAGTTTTCAGTTTTTGGGTAAAGGGGTATTTTTAGGGTTTGGGGTCAGTTTTCAGTTTTTGGGTAAAGGGGTATTTTTAGGGTTCAGGGTCAGTTTTCAGTTTTTGGGTAAAGGGGTATTTTTAGGGTTCAGGGTCAGTTTTCAGTTTTTGGGTAAAGGGGTATTTTTAGGGTTCAGGGTCAGTTTTCAGTTTTTGGGTACAGGGGTATTTTTAGGGTTCAGGGTCAGTTTTCAGTTTTTGGGGTACAGGGGTATTTTTAGGGTTCAGGACTGGGTTTGGGTTTTGGGGTTCAGGGGTATTTTTAGGTTTTAGGGCTGGTTTTGGGTTTTGGGGTACAGGGGTATTTTTAACATATATATTTAAAAATTAATAATTAAATATTAACATAAATAATTAAAATATTAAATATTAAATTAATAATTTATTAATTTAAAAAAATATTATTAATAATTATTTTACCATATTATTTACTTACCTATACTTACGTTGTAATGGTATGCGTTGTAATAGTACCTGCGTTGTAAATACCAGCGTTGTAATGGTATGCGTGGTAAAGGGTCCTGCGTTGTAAAAAATGCGTGGTAATGGTCTGCGTGGTAAAAGTCAGCGTTGTAACGTCATATATCCGCAGCAAACACTCAACAGATTAATTTTTCACTTGGAGGATCGTTTTGAAAAGGCAAGGCTTGCGATTGATCGCGCCAACCTGAGAAAGTGTATTTTGGGGCTAAAAATCCTACCACAGGAGCACAGGCACAATGAACTGCGAGCGAATGAGTGGCTACTGCTGTTAATGTCCTGTTGCATTTAGCGCTTTATTATTATTATCACAAAATGCATCCTCAAACCCATTTTGGAAAATAGCGCTAAATGCTGGTTTACACTTCTCACACAATTGCGCAGAACTACGAGTTACTTTGAAGTAATTATGAGTAAATATCAAATGGAGAATTACGTCAGTTACACCCAACCCTAGTGAGGATTGTAGGTAACCAGTGTGCAAGAACTGTGGCAATGTGCCTAGAGGCAGACATGGCGCTTGGAGACTGGAGGTAGGCAGGGTGCATGTCCCCCCGGGAATGTGGCTGGAGGCAGACAGTGTGCACAAACCCTGGCAGTGTCTCCAGAGGCAGGCACGGTGTGTGGAGATTGGAGGTGGACAATGTGCGCAAACCCTAACGGTGTCGCCGGAGGCAGACATGCAGTGTGGAGACAAGGTAGACAGCCTGTGTAAGCCCTGGAAGTGTCTCCAGAGGCTGACACGTGTGTGGAGATTGGAGGTGGACAATGTGCGAAAATCTAATGTGTCCTCATGTAATGCAACTGCGGCTATGTAAAGCGCTCTGATATCCGGTTTGCGTCAAGTTCGCACTATAGAAGTTTGAATCAGCAGCCCTAAACATACTCGAACCCATCCAGATGGTCAACCAACGCCTTCTTCTTAAATATTTAGGGGCATATTTACAAGGGCTTTCTCTCTGCTTTTTTGGCTTAAGGAGCCAGGAGGAGGAGAAATTTTAATGAAAATATCAGTCATTGCAAAAAATGTAAAACCCTGTTTTTTACTTTACCCAAAATTGCAATTGCAATTCACAATTCAGAAGACATTGAAAGCATATTTGATATATCATTATGAAAACAATCTTCTCCTGGGCGACCCCAATAACATCCACGTATCTCAGAAACTTCTAACGTGTTTCGCTCTACTGCAAAGAAAGACTGCTTCTTCAGGGCACTCTTTTTTTCTATGATTCAAAGATGTTGTTCTTATCCTAAAGTGTATTCAACAGCATACTTTGGAAACCGAAAGAGGGAAACACGGGTCAGCATCTCTCAATATGACAGCGCATCAATTTTAATGCATGAAGTGAATTCTGCTGTTCTTGGAATGTTTTGTTGAATACACTCTAGGATAAAAACTGCACATTAAACCGTGGTGGTTGAGAACACATAACGCAACTTTGCACATGAAGTGGAAGTGGCGAAGACGCATTTATCTACAAGAAGGAAACTGTAGATAAAGTTTTCTTTTCGATTTCTGCTCTTCAAATGCGGATTGTGTGTGAAGACCAATAATGAAATGAAATACTGGTATTTGTAAAGGGCAAACAATTATCCCTAAGGGTGTCAAGGCGCTGGGGACCGGTAAACAACCTTTACAACGCAACTTTTACATCGCAGAGCCTTTACAACGCAACCATTACAACACAAACTATTACAACGCATTGCTCTGGGGGGCGCTCTAGGATAGGGAATAGGTTAATTTACTATCCAATAACCTTCCCTAGTGTCCATGGGGACTGGAGTTGGAATAGTAAATTAAACTATTCACTATCCAGCACCCCAAAGCACTATGCGTTGTAATGGACTGCGTTGTAATACTTGCGTTGTAAAGGCATGCGATGTAAAAGCATGCGTTGTAATGTCATACATCCCTGGGGACCATCAGGGAGCTTAAGCGAGCTATTGCCCAGAGTCACATGGTGCTGGGCTAACCTGCCACCGGCGCCGGGAATCGCCTTGATGTTCCAGGGTCAGCCGCCCTGGCCGCTGCGCCACACCTTTTCCACAAGACAAGACCATATGGGTGATAATGTCAATGATAGATGTATATTTCAGAGAAGGAATCCGTACTAAAAAGAGTGCCCTGAAGATGCAGTCATCTGGATGAAATACCACGAAACACGTGTTTTCTGTTTTCTGATAGAAAAGAACATTGGATGTCATTGATTCCATGCCAATTTTTCATATATGCTTTTAATGTATCAAGAACTGGGAGTTTTAATTGAAAATGTGTATAGGTTAAAGAATGCATTTTTACATTTTAGTAATGGCTCTGTGACATTTAAATAATAATGTTCTATTATGACGAAAACACTAGAGTTTGAAGGTTCCCTCCTTCAGTCAGACAAAATCCTAACTTAATTCTGTCTGAAGTCTATCTTAAGTTTGTCTTAAGTCTGTCTTAAGTTTGTCTTAAGTTTGTCTTAAGTTTGTCTTAAGTCTGCCTTAAGTTTTTCTTAAGTTTGTCTTAAGTCAAACTTAAGACAAAATCCTAACTTAACTGCTACTAAGTGCCTTCTGTGAATACCAAAAGTAGTAAGTTTAGGATTTTGTCTTAAGTTAGTTCTGCGAATCGGGCCCCTTCTGTTAATTTTCTGGCTCGCCCTCTTCCATCTGAATATAAAGTTTACTACATTCTCAAAACAGGAGTAAATGATGAAAAGACGCAGAAATGTTGCTATCACATAAGTAAGTCACAGCTATATTCATGAATGGAGTCAAAAATCTCAGTCCATAGGACTCTTGTTGATTTTTCAGTTTGAGGTTGATGGGGGTTCATTAATTTTAGTGGTGGGCAGAAAACTCCAGAATGTGCGGAATTTTGCCTGTTCTGCGAAGTAGGCGGAGCAGGCAAATCTCCGCACACTCGCGGCGGAGCGGAGTTGGCCTCACACCAGTCTCCCGCTCGCACTATTAAAATGTTAAAAAAGAACAATTTGAAACACCTTAAAAAATCGATGGCCTTCCCGGGCTTTCCTCTTCCTCCATCGCGACTTCTTCTTGAAACTGCTCATTTCTCGCGAGGAATGCACATGCGCGGGCGCCCGTGCGTTTTTCAAGAAGAAGGCGGGATGGAGGAAGAGGGAAGCCCGGGGACGCAACCGATAAGATAAGGTGTTTTAAATTCTTATTTTTATCATTTTAATAGTGCTGGCGGGAGGCGGGCGGCACGTAGCAGAGCTACGCGGAGTGTCCAGACATCGGTTCCATCTCTGTGGCACTCCGCATAGCCCTGCTATGCCCACTACGCCCACCCCTATTTATGCTCATTTAGGGGTTTGTGCTCGAATGTGATCTTCACGATGGTCAAGATGATGTTGAGGGTTTTCTTTTCTTTTTTTCTATTTTGTAACTTTACTTGGTCCTAGCTGATAACGTGTAAACCGAATGATACGCTTCTGCTATTGACTGTACCTCCTTTTATAACATCCAGGAATCAATAAGGGACGAGCTATTCATAAACACTAAAAACAAGCCAAGACTTCCTACCACGAGATGGTTTGACACTGACTGCCGAAAGACCCTTACATCCCTTAAAGAAGCCCTAAGACAGAAACCGAGGGATCTCCAAATAATCTCACAACGGAGAAAAACCTATAATATCGCCCGGAAAAATCGCAAAAAGCAGATAAAGCAAGATCTATGGCTTCAACTACACGACAGTGCAGCAAAGAAAGATAGCACTGCTTTCTGGCAGACCATAAGATCACCCTTTCTGGCTAACATCACCGACCCAAACCACCTTGATGTGGCAATAACTGAGGACGACTGGGTCTCCCACTTTACAAAAATCTTTGCAATACCAACGGGTGCTGCTCAAACAATTCAAACACAAGACTCTGAAACAGCCAAGAGAAATATCTATCCCATTAGGCTACGTTTTACCCTCAACGAGGTCAGAAAGGCAATCAAGGCCTCAAAACCTGGCAAGGCCCCCGGCCCAGACGGGGTTCCCATGGACTTGTTCCTACATAATGTTGATTATTGGTCAATAATAATCACACGGGTAATGGCAGCAGTTGCCGAAACCGGTCTCTTCCAATCATGGTCCACATCTACATTACTGCCCATCTTTAAGAAAGGGGACCGCAATGACCCCGCGTGCTACCGACCGATCTCCCTTCTGGACTCCACGGGCAAGATTGCAGGTCGAATACTCCTGGACCGACTACAATCATGGGCCCGGGAGAATAACATCATCACTGACCTGCAATATGGTTTCCAGAAGGGGCTCGGAACGGTGGAACAGGCCCTAAACCTCGTCCTTTTGGCTGGAAAGTACACACGCGCTAAAGGAGGTAACATCTATCTGGTCTATGTAGACCTAAGCGCGGCTTTCGATTGCGTACAGCATGCAAAGCTAAGGCAGATCCTGGAAAACCTCGGAGTGGACCCTCCCATACTAGCCTTCCTGAGAGAGCTATATACCAACGCAGAAGGTCGAGTTCGTTTTGGCATTGGCGGCGAACTATCACGTCCCTTTAAAATATCACAGGAGTAAGGCAGGGGTGCGTGCTGGCTCCCTTCCTGTTCAATTTATACACAAACGGGCTCGAACAGGCCATGCTGGAAGGGAGCCTGGACCTCCCGCAGATAGACCATCGCCCGATACCAATCCTCCTATATGCCGACGACTCTGTCATCCTGGCACGGACATCCAACCAACTCCAGCGACAGCTAAATAAATATGTGACTTTCATGGACTCCCTGGGATTGAAAGTTAATATTAAAAAAACTTTCACAATGACCATCGGACCAAGACCAGGAGTCTCCAAGCCCATATCCATTAACAACAGTAGACTAGAAAAAACATCGGTGTACCCATACCTGGGCATTTTAGTGGAAGACACAATGACCTGGAGTAAGACAGTGGAAGCTAGAAACCTCAGTTTCCGTCGCGCAGTATCAGCATTAAGAGCGTTTTCAAGGAAACTAGGCAAACCAGCTCCAGCGGAACTATTAACGATATACTATGCAAAATGCCACAGTGTGGCCACGTACGGAGCAGGCATCTGGGGCCATGGATGTATCGACCAACTCCAGGTTACTGAGAACGCTTTTATCAAATACATCCTAGCTCTCCCCCAAAGCTCCCCGATCCTAGCCTCACATCGGGAACTGGGTATGGAATATATGACCGACACCATACGATGCCAGCCCATCCTACTGTGGCAGCGTATATGGTGTAATCCCGAAAGTCACATCACCCGTTCCCTCATCACTGAATGTCTCGGCCTAGCGTACTGGAAAAAAATACCTTGGCTCAATTACATTCACAAATTCTTTCTAGACCTTGACTGTGAGCACTACTTCCTCGAACCCCCTTCAATAGAAGATATCTCGAAGAAACATTTGAAGGAACTATGTATGGGCCACTTAAGGGAACTGAGATTACCAAAAAACATAATGAAAAATCTCGCATATTGCAGACAGGGAAACTCATACAGCCATACCTGACATACTTCCTCTCAAACTATGAAAAGTTTTTAATCACAAGACTCCGGTTCAATCTTTTTTTCCGTCTGGTCTCATTTCCAGAAATGAAGAACTGGTCCAGAAAATTGATGAGTTGCCCCTGCGACGGAGTCTCTGAACAATCAACGATACATGTTGTCCTTTTCTGCAAGTACTACAGACTAGCAAGGAAAACATGGATTTTGCCCCTCCTTCGCTCAAGCGGTCTTAGACAATCACATTCAGCACTTTCTCACTTACAATCCCCGAAATCCCCGCATGAAGCAAAAATGATAGCGACCTTTCTTAAAATTGTAATATCAACTCGTCGCAAAGTCAACTTCTAAACTTGATTCACTTCTATAACAGTAACCCGCTTTGACATCTTTTGTTCGGTATAGCGATGCCAGTTCTGTGATCATTTGCACATTGACTTTTTTCCTTTTGACTATGTTATATTTCCCTGTTTTAAATGTACTTTTTATGATTATACAAGCCTATAATCGAATAAAAGTTGATGAAATGAAATGAAATGACTGTAAAGTAAGGGTGGATGGAACTCGCAGAGTTTCCCTCTGCAGAATTCCACAGAGTTTCATAAAACCGGTGTGAGTTTCTGTGGAATTGTGTGAGCGGGCGGAATCAGCATGGTGCGCTGATTTTTCACGCCGGGAGCTTGTTCCGCACTGCAAAATCAGAGCAAACAGCACTGCGCAGCACGCCACAGGGCTTTTTTGCTGCCGCTCGTGTAGATTTTCGACTTGAGTGGCAGCTTTCCCACTGCGAGCGGCAGCTTTCTCACCGTAACAGTTGCGACTGCCGGCGACCGCTGCGTTGAGAAAATCTCGCCGGGCGCAGTCCTAGTGCCAGAAACTCACGCTGGGGGACGTCAATACTCACTTGCGCTTGCCAGCATAATGTTGCCGAGCCATGCACGAGAAAAAACTCCGCCATGCAGTTGTTGCCAGAACTCCTTGTTCCAGGTGTAACGCGGAGTGGGAAATACTAAGATATCTCCTCTAGAGTAGCAGAATTTACCGCCCACCCCTAATGTAAAGCTTTTCAGTGCAGTGGCCCAACCATCCCTTTATGCTACGCCATGCTAATGTGTGCTATTGCACTAATACAGCGCACTGTCATCCATGAGGGGCTTCCCAGCGCTAGAGCAAATAGCAGCGCCTAGAGGAGAAAAGGAGGCTTTAATAGGCAGGCTGCAGAGCCTTCCCAAAGGCAGGATGGCTGTCGGTCATTGGAATGTAAGGGGTGAGGAACATCTAACAGTGGCTTGAGTTCAGGAAGGGTGAGGCTAGCCCAGTCTATGGCCAGCTTGAGAAAGCCTGCCACCTGCTGGCAGAGATGGTCCCTCAACAGTGGGGCAAAGCCCCATGGGCATTTACTTGTCGTTGGCATTTAGTTTACTATCAGCCATGGTAGGTAGAGGCTACTTACCAGTAAATTCAGTCTGTTAGTTCTTCTTCTTTAATCTGTCCCTTGGCGCCGGGAAACCCACTGCGGGTAGCTGCGCGCATTATAAGTTTAAATAAATAAATAGGTGTTTTCTGCATCGCAAGATACATTTCACACTTAACAAACACAGCCAATCTTCAAAATGGGGGCAGAATTTTTCTCTGCAAATTTATATTTTGTAAATGTTCATACATGCAGTGTCCTGTCCCAGGAGTCCTGTGGCCCTGATTGTGAGGAGTAAAGAGTCATTTACTGCGCTTGTAAACCTCATTTTACAAGGCGGTCCTCCTGTAAAATAAACAAGCCTTGGCATAGGCAATAGGTCTCACCTTTGGGACCTTATAAGTGTTTAGTTATCCAGCACAATATCTTTGGTGCAACAACATCAAGTTTTGCATGGCTAAACACTTATAAGGTCCCAGAGACGATACCTATAGGCTATGCCAATGCTTGTTTTGAATGAGTGGCTCTTGCAGGTATGCCACAGTGAGGTAGAAATGCTGCAAGTGCTTTTACAGGAGCCTCTGTGACATTGCACCTCTTCAAAATGTATCTTGGGTCTGGTGTAATACTTCTAGCCCCAATTCCCGTCTTCTCGCACCCCATGCATCCATAAATGTCCCATCTACAGCCGGGGTTGACACTCCTACACCTGCCCTCCAGTGGCACTTTACCTGTCACAGGTGGTGGTGGTGATGAACTTGGTTGTGGTGGTGGTGGATGTAGGAGAGTAGGGTCTGCAATCCTATGATCACCCAGATTTTTGCTTTTTGCTTCACTGGTTTACGACTTTCCCTGGCTGTGGGCCTGCTAATCAGACCCACAGCCTAGCTGTTCTCTCTATTCCAAATTGTACCCAGGGACTGAATTGGCACTGGGCCCTCACCAAGTCCCTGTACCCAAGGCTGAGGTGCACCCAGAAGTCTCCCAGGGGCTGCAGCATGTATTATGCCACCCCTGGGCTGACTAACTAAATCAGATACAACTGGCTGCTTGACAGATGGGGCAAAGTGGTGTACTCACCCTCTGCTGTAGATATAGTATTCCTATATCTAAACCTAAATGGGCACACAGATCTCCTATCAGTCACTCCTATGGCAGGCCTTGACAATCCTGAAGGCAGAGTGCTTGGAATCGTGTGAGATAGTGCTCTGGCATGAGCTGAGCCTGTCTGCGTCTTTCGGGATCCATCCCTTAGCCGTTTCCATGATATCGCATACCATATACTCTTAAGTGCATTATAATCCTCGCGGTTATATGCCAACTCTGGTATCGCTTTATCAAAACATGTCGAGTAAGGTGTCATACGAATTGGAATACTAACCCCTCGCCAATTCTGGTGACGGGGTTAGCATTCCACCCTTCTAGAGGGACACGACATGTATGTAACCTGTAACCCCGGTTAAAGTCAGACAGAGCCTTAGCTCCACAAGATGGATGCTGCCACCGAGACACAAGTCTGCCCTCCTGCTGCTGGGAGTCCTCCCAGCCCAGGAGGCAAGGAAAAAGGGTTTCCTGCCAGGGGCGGTGCCAGCACCGTCCCAGACAGGATTTTGTGTATTCTAGGTAGGCAGGGCTTTAGAGGAAGGTGACTGCAAGTGGCACCCCGGTGCTCACTGTGCATAGGCCTGCTGGAACCAGTTCCAGGGGCACTCCAGCCCCTGATCTGGGGAAAGCCCACCAAAGGAGAGGGGTGTAACCACCCCCCTCCTAGTCCCACCCATAGGGCAGGACTTAGTCGCGTGCCAGCCCCTTTTTGCAGGATAAAGGTAGGAACTGGCCCCCTTCCAAATCAGATCATCTTTGAATCCTGAACCAACTTTCCACGAAAGGACCTCAAGACTCTTCTCAAGATTTCTCCCTTGTGACTAAGGAGTAGTCACCCTGCAGCAGCAGGCACCAACCAAGCATCGCGGTCTGCTGTAAAGTCTCTCCTCCGGATCAAGACTGCCCAGCACAACGAGAACCGGCTTCCCTGGCACCTCTGACCTCAACCTGCATCATCAGCCCAGCTGTGATCCGTGGGTGTGACGAGACCTCGAGGGACCGGCCATCTTTGAAGACTGCACAACGCTTGTCCAGCACGACCACCGAGTGACCCTTGACTAAGTGCTTTGGGGTAAGAGAAGCCCCGACCCTGAGCAGCTCCAGCACCGAAGTTCAGCCCCCCTGCATCCACGAGATCTGCGTGGGGCCCTTCTGCCCTTTGCTGCTCACCGCGTTGTCCAGGTCACTTGCCCGTTGGCTAGTGGCCCTCTTACGACGCTCCACGATGACAAACACCGCTGGTTTGGTTGCTCCAGACTAGCCCTTGCTCCCCTCCAAAAGAGGAGCACCCTGGACCCTCCTGGTCCACTCCAGACTCCATTTTAAGTCCACCGCGTGGGCTTGCATTTGCCAAGACTTGTTGCCCCAATCCTGGGTCCAGCGACGTCGACAGCAGAGACCTTCGTGGGACAGCTCGCACCTCCATCCTGGTCGCCGACAATGCCTCCTGGTCCGAGAGACTGCAGAGCCCAGCAGCGCCCACTCACCTGGTCGAGGTGACTTCGTCTGGTGCCATCCTGGTGCCCACCTAAATCACTGGCTAGTGATTCAGAACTTGGTCCCCTCTGCTTACAGGTTTTCTTCTTCCCTCATCCAGGCTTGGATCACCACGAACTTCTTCACTGGCCGCCTGCCAGCAACTTCTTTCTTCAGGCTCCTGGATCTTCAACGAGGGTTTCCGACGCAACTTGAACCCTATGCAGCCGCAGCCCCTGGGCTAGGTAAACTGAGTACTCCGGTGCTCCAGCATAGTCCAACACCCTAAGTGTTCGGATCCACCCTTGTTTTTGACCCACCTAGTCGGGTTCGCCCGAGAACAGTAACTTTGCAATTACTAGTATCCATAGACTTGTTCCCGCATTACGCGTGAGAGTTCCCACTCTGCACACGGCGTCCCTAGGCCTCCTGCTTCTAATCCAAGGGTTCAGCATTGTAGGCCTAGCGTTTCTACAGTCTAGAAAAGTATTACTTACCTGCTAGTAACTTCGCATTCCACTTCTTGTGTATATGGTTTTTCGTGCCCCTCGGGCATTTGTGTAAATTGTGCAACTTTCAGTAATTCTTTAAGAGTTTTGTTGTGTGCTTAGCTCCCTGTCTCATAAAGAGCCAGGGTAGTCCTGTTATAAATAAATACACTTTATTTTTGATAACAACTTGTGTGGTGTCCTTTCACTTGGTGTTCAAGGGGTAATGTGATGGTGAAACAGCTGGCTTAACACGCCCTCTAGAGTCTTAGCCTTAGACTGCTCGTATCCATGCTACTAGGATAGCTGGTCTATAAGGTTGACTTACAACCAATCATCAATAAGGGTTGTTTGGACTGATACATAGTGATCACTAGAATAGTGAGCACTGCATATCAGGCCAACTTCTCACATTGGTGGCAGCGGTGGGATTTGAGCTTGCTGTTGTTTTACCACACATATCCTAAGAATATCATTTGAAAGATCACATAAGTACTAAGGTACATATAACTTAGCTTAGAATACTCTGAGTTCTACTGAACCAGCTGTTGTAGCTCCTAGGGCCTAGCACACCCTGAACTACAACTCTAGCAAGGGATCAGTAGGTAAATACATAGTGTAGGTAAGTGCACCACTTACACCTCACTAGAAAAGCATGTCTACCCATGGAGAGTCTACTGAGACTCCCCTTGTGGTTATTGACCCTCCACAGGTCAAATCAAGATATGCAGCTCTCAGTTTCCAGGAGATGAGACAAGTGTGTACCTCCAGTAAACTGACACAGGGGTCTAACCCCACCATTCCCTTTCTAATAGGTCTCTTAGAGACATATGATGCGAGAAAAATTTCTCAGTTAGATGGGAATATGCCAGCCCTAGAGGGTACCATTGGAGATCCAGACCTCCTTGACACTGAAGACAGAGTTGAGGAGGGGGATCAAGATGACCTCTCTGGGGATGAGGCAGACAAGAGGTCTGAGTTAGTCAGCAGACTTACTAGGGCCAACTTAGACCTACTTAGGGAAGGATCTGGGGGACCCCCAGTACTGACCCAAATGAGGCCTAACCTTGGAGTTAGAAGAGATAGATCTCATTCTAGGGACTCCAATAGATCTCTGCACTCTAATGCCTCTTCTCAGAGGAGAAGGAACTCTCCCCAGAGGAGATTGACTTCCCCTCAGAGAATAGAGCATGAAGCAAGGATGAGACAGGCTAATCTGAGGATTGAAAGGGAAGAACTTGCCCTGGCCAAAGAGAAGCTTGCCTTTGCTAGGGAGCAGCAGATGAGTGGGGTAGTACCCACTGGTGGCAGCAATCTCCCAAGAGATAAAGAGAAGGGTTTAGATACTAAACACCTGACAAAGATAGTGCCCCCCTTTAAACAAGGGGATGACATCCAGAAATGGATGGCTGCTTTGGAGAGGGCCTGCACTGTGCAGTGCATTCCCCAGAGTCAGTGGGCAGCTATACTGTGGCTCTCCTTTGATGGCAAAGGTAGAGATAAGCTCCTCACTACAAGAGTGGAGGATGCTAACAATTACCAGGTCCTGAAAAATACACTGGTTGATGGGTTTGGTTTAACCACTGAGCAGTACAGGTTGCTGTTCAGAGACACCCAGAAAACTCAGTCTCAGGACTGGTCTGACTTTGTGGATTGTGCCACTAAGGCTTTGGAGGGCTGGTTGCTGGGTAGCAAGGTTACTGATTACACAGGGTTGTATAATCTTATGATGAGAGAACAGATTTTAAATAACTGTCAGAACCAGTTGTTGCACCAGCACCTTGTTGATTCAGATCTGACCTCTCCCCAAGATTTGGGAAAGAAGGCAGACAAATGGGTCAGAACAAGGATCAAGCAGAACCAGAACCAGAACCAGGGTGGTCAGAAGAAAGCAGACCAGAAGGGTAATGCCAAGAGTGAACAAAATGACCAGAAGTCTTCAACAGGTCCCCAACAAACCAAAGAGGGTGGGGGTCAGGCTTCACAGCAGAAAAAGAAGACTCAAGAAGGCCAGTCAAAAAGGTGGGGCCAGTACTGTAAAAGTAAGTCTCACTGGTTTAGTGAGTGCACCAAAAGAGGAGGGCAAACTCCTACCACTACAGCCCCTAAGGCCACTGCACCCCCTAGTACAGTCAGTAGTGGTAGTGCACCTCCCAAGGGACTAGTTGGGTTAACCTTGGGAACTGAGGAGTCTGACAACTTAGTTGGCACACTCACTCAGGCTGTCCTTGTCTGTACAGGGGATATGGATATGTCCCCTGATGTAAGTCCCAATACTTTGGGCAAATACAGGCAGACACCTTTGATAAATGGCAAAATGGCTCAGGCCTATAGGGACACTTGTGCCAGTGTCACCATGGTGACACCTAACTTTGTGGACCCTGGACAGATCATGCCAGGTACAGATTTCCTGGTAACCAATGCCAATAACGTCACTACCAGTCATAGTATGGCGATTGTTGCTTTCTCCTGGGGAGGGGTAAGTGGCCAAAAGAAAGTTGTGGTTAGTTCAGACCTCCCAGTGGATTGTTTGTTGGGAAATGATTTGGAGTCATCACTATGGTCAGAAGTGGAGCAGAGGACTCACATGGAAATGTTAGGCTTGTCACAGGCCAGAAGATGCCCCACTGAACAGGTGCTGGATCCTGGAACAATGGACCAGACACCTTCCAAGAAGAAGAGCAGTAGGGTTAAGGCATTGCCTTCCCCCTTGCCCCAGGTTGAGGATCAAGTCTCTGAGGAGGCTGATCTGAGAGAGCTGAGGGAAACTGAGCCTAAAGAGCTTGAACTTGATCAAGTTGAGTTTCTGGGCTCAGGGGGACCCTCCAGAGAAGACCTGGGGAAGGCACAGTTAGACTGCCCTTCCCTTGAACCCCTCAGACAGCAGGCTGCTGCTGAGGCTGCAGGGAATGCCACAGGGGCCCATAGGGTATACTGGGAAGATGGACTCCTATACTCTGAGTCAAGAGACCCCAAGCCTGGTGCAACCAGGAGGCTGGTCATCCCCTTGTCTCAGAGGGGTTTCCTTCTCACCTTGGCCCATGAGATTCCCCTTGCAGGTCACTTAGGCCAGACAAAGACTTGGGACAGGCTTGTCTCACACTTTCACTGGCCTCACATGAGTGAGAATACCAAGGAGTTTTGTCGCTCCTGTGTCACTTGCCAAGCCAGTGGTAAGTCAGGTGGCACAACAAAGGCCTCCCTCATACCACTACCTGTGGTGGGGGTTCCCTTTGAAAGAGTGGGGATTGACATTTTTGGTCCAATGGAACCCCAGACAGCATCAGGGCACAAGTTTATACTGGTGGTGGTGGACCATGCCACCAGGTACCCTGAAGCTATTCCACTTAGGACCACTACAGCACCTGTAGTGGCAAGGGCCCTAGTTGGAGTGGGCTTCCCTAAGGAGGTTGTTTCTGACAGAGGTGCAAACTTCATGTCAGGATATCTGACTGCAATGTGGAAGGAATGTGGTGTCAACTACAAGTTCACCACACCCTATCATCCGCAGTGCAATGGGCTTGTAGAAAGATTCAACAGGACCCTCAAAGGGATGATTCATGGACTACCTGAAAAGCTCAGGCGTAGATGGGATGTCCTGATACCCTGCCTCTTGTTTGCTTACAGAGAGGTCCCACAGAAGGGGGTTGGCTACAGCCCTTTTGAACTTCTGTATGGACATCCTGTAAGAGGACCCCTGTGTTTGGTGAAGGAAGGATGGGAGAGACCTCTCAAAAAGCCTGCAACCAACATAGTGGACTATGTACTTGGTCTCCGCTCCAGGATGGCTGAATACATGGAGAAGGCAACTAAAAACCTTGAGGCCAGCCAAGAACTCCAAAAAGCTTGACATGACCAGAAGGCTGTCCTGACTGTGTACCAGCCTGGACAGAAGGTGTGGGTGCTGGAGCCAGTGGCCCCAGCAGCACTCAAAGACAAATGGTCTGGGCCCCACACCATCATTGAGCAAAAGGGAGAGGTCACCTACCTGGTGGACCTTGGAACTCCCAGGAGCCCCCTCAGGGTGCTCCAAGTGAACAGGCTCAAGGCATATGTCGACAGGAAGGACATGAGCTTGCTCATGGCCACAGATGAGGGACAGGAGGAAGAGAGTGACCCTCTCCCAGACCTGCTCACTCAGAATCCTGATGATGGATCAGTAGATGGTGTTGTCTTTTGTGGCAGCCTCTCTGAACATCAGCAACAGGATTGTAGACAAGTTCTGCAATCCTTTAGACATATGTTCTCTCTGACACCCAGTCAAACTGATTGGTGTACCCATGAAGTGGACACTGGAGACAGTCTGCCTGTCAAGAGTAAAATCTACAGACAGCCTGATCATGTCAGAGACTGCATCAAGACAGAAGTGCAGAAAATGTTGGAGCTGGGAGTCATTGAGCCCTCAGATAGCCCTTGGGCTAGCCCAGTATTTCTAGTGCCAAAGCCAGACACCCAGGGTGGTAAGAAAGAGATGAGGTTTTGCGTAGACTACAGAGGACTCAATGCAGTCACTAAGACTGATGCCCACCCAATACCAAGAGCAGATGAACTTATAGATAGATTGGCTTCTGCCAACTACTTAAGTACATTTGACCTGACAGCTGGGTATTGGCAAATCAGGTTAGCTGAGGAGGCCAAACCCAAGACAGCATTTTCTACCCCTGGTGGGCATTATCAATTTGTGGTAATGCCCTTTGGTTTGAAAAATGCACCTGCCACCTTCCAAAGGCTGGTGAATCAAGTTCTCACTGGGTTGGATGACTTCTGTGCAGCATATCTTGATGATATAGCTGTCTTTAGTTTCACCTGGGAGGATCACCTGGTCCACCTGAGGAAAGTGTTAGAGGCACTGCAAAAGGCAGGTCTCACTATCAAGGCCACCAAGTGCCAGATAGGGCAGACACAGGTTGTATACCTGGGCCACCTTGTAGGTGGAGGCCAGGTTCAACCCTCAGAGAGCAAGATACAGGCCATCAAGGACTGGGCTCCTCCAACCACCCAGACTCAGGTTTGAGCTTTCTTGGGCCTGACTGGTTACTATAGGAAATTTGTCAAGAATTATGGGTCCATTGTGACTCCACTTAATGACCTGACAAGTAAAAAGATGCCAAAGAAAGTTCAGTGGACAGCAAGCTGTCAGAAAGCATTCAATGACCTAAAGCAGGCCATGTGCACAGCCCCTATCCTAAAGAGTCCAGATTACTCCAAGACCTTCATTGTCCAAACAGATGCTTCTGAGTTGGGTGTGGGAGCTGTTCTATCTCAGCTGAATTTTGATGGTAACGCTCAGCCCATTGCTTTTATTAGCAGAAGGCTGACCCCCAGAGAGAAAAATTGGTCAGCTATTGAGAGGGAGGCCTTTGCTGTGGTGTGGGCCCTGAAAAAGTTGAGGTCATACTTGTTTGGCACTCACTTTAAGATTCAGACCGACCATAAGCCCCTCTTATGGCTGAATCAGATGAAGGGTGAAAACCCCAAACTACTTAGGTGGTCCATTTCCCTACAGGGGATGGATTTTACAGTGGAGCATAGACCTGGTACTGATCATGGCAATGCTGATGGGCTCTCCAGGTATTTCCACTTAGAGCAAGAAGACTCACCTGGTCAAGGTTAGCTTATTGTCCCAAAGTTTTGGGGGGGTCATGTAGGAGAGTAGGGTCTGCAATCCTATGATCACCCAGATTTTTGCTTTTTGCTTCACTGGTTTACGACTTTCCCTGGCTGTGGGCCTGCTAATCAGACCCACAGCCTAGCTGTTCTCTCTACTCCAAATTGTACCCAGGTACTGAATTGGCACTGGGCCCTCACCAAGTCCCTGTACCCAGGGCTGAGGTGCACCCAGAAGTCTCCCAGGGGCTGCAGCATGTATTATGCCACCCCTGGGCTGACTAACTAAATCAGACACAACTGGCTGCTTGACAGCTGGGGCAAAGTGGTGTACTCACCCTCTGCTGTAGATATAGTATTCCTATATCTAAACCTA
Organism: Lissotriton helveticus; assembly: GCF_964261635.1. NCBI lineage: Eukaryota > Metazoa > Chordata > Amphibia > Caudata > Salamandridae > Lissotriton > Lissotriton helveticus. The sequence goes on along the minus strand of NC_136070.1, from coordinate 1,276,773,474 downwards.
AATGGGCACACAGATCTCCTATCAGTCACTCCTATGGCAGGCCTTGACAATCCTGAAGGCAGAGTGCTTGGAATCGTGTGAGATAGTGCTCTGGCATGAGCTGAGCCTGTCTGCGGCTTTCGGGATCCATCCCTTAGCCGTTTCCATGATATCGCATACCATATACTCTTAAGTGCATTATAATCCTCGCGGTTATATGCCAACTCCGGTATCGCTTTATCAAAACATGTCGAGTAAGGTGTCATACGAATTGGAATACTAACCCCTCGCCAATTCTGGCGACTGGGTTAGCATTCCACCCTTCTAGAGGGACACGACATGTATGTAACCTGTAACCCCGGTTAAAGTCAGACAGAGCCTTAGCTCCACAAGATGGATGCTGCCACCGAGACACAAGTCTGCCCTCCTGCTGCTGGGAGTCCTCCCAGCCCAGGAGGCAAGGACAAAGGGTTTCCTGCCAGGGGCGGTGCCAGCACCGTCCCAGACAGGATTTTGTGTATCCTAGGTAGGCAGGGCTTTAGAGGAAGGTGACTGCAAGTGGCACCCCGGTGCTCACTGTGGATAGGCCGGCTGGAACCAGTTCCAGGGGCACTCCAGCCCCTGATCTGGGGAAAGCCCGCCAAAGGAGAGGGGTGTAACCACCCCCCTCCTAGTCCCACCCATAGGGCAGGACTTAGTCGCGTGCCAGCCCCTTTTTGCAGGATAAAGGTAGGAACTGGCCCCCTTCCAAATCAGATCATCTTTGAATCCTGAACCAACTTTCCACGAAAGGACCTCAAGACTCTTCTCAAGATTTCTCCCTTGTGACTAAGGAGTAGTCACACTGCAGCAGCAGGCACCAACCAAGCATCGCGGTCTGCTGTAAAGTCTCTCCTCCGGATCAAGACTGCCCAGCACAACGAGAACCGGCTTCCCTGGCACCTCTGACCTCAACCTGCATCATCAGCCCAGCTGTGATCCGTGGGTGTGACGAGACCTCGAGGGACCGGCCATCTTTGAAGACTGCACAACGCTTGTCCAGCACGACCACCGAGTGACCCTCGACTAAGTGCTTTGGGGTAAGAAAAGCCCCGACCCTGAGCAGCTCCAGCACCGAAGTTCAGCCCCCCTGCATCCACGAGATCTGCGTGGGGCCCTTCTGCCCTTTGCTGCTCACCGCGTTGTCCAGGTCACTTGCCCGTTGGCTAGTGGCCCTCTTACGACGCTCCACGACGACAAACACCGCTGGTTTGGTTGCTCCAGACTAGCCCTTGCTCCCCTCCAAAAGAGGAGCACCCTGGACCCTCCTGGTCCACTCCAGACTCCATTTTAAGTCCACCGCGTGGGCTTGCATTTGCCAAGACTTGTTGCCCCAATCCTGGGTCCAGCGACGTCGACAGCAGAGACCTTCGTGGGACAGCTCGCACCTCCATCCTGGTCGCCGACAACGCCTCCTGGTCCGAGAGACTGCAGAGCCCAGCAGCGCCCACTCACCTGGTCGAGGTGACTTCGTCCGGTGCCATCCTGGTGCCCACCTAAATCACTGGCTAGTGAATCAGAACTTGGTCCCCTCTGCTTACAGGTTTTCTTCTTCCCTGATCCAGGCTTGGATCACCACAAACTTCTTCACTGGCCGCCTGCCAGCAACTTCTTTCTTCAGGCTCCTGGATCTTCAACGAGGGTTTCCGACGCAACTTGAACCCTATGCAGCCGCAGCCCCTGGGCTAGGTAAACTGAGTACTCCGGTGCTCCAGCATAGTCCAACACCCTAAGTGTTCGGATCCACCCTTGTTTTCGACCCACCTAGTCGGGTTCGCCCGAGAACAGTAACTTTGCAATTACTAGTATCCATAGACTTGTTCCCGCATTACGCGTGAGAGTTCCCACTCTGCACACGGCGTCCCTAGGCCTCCTGCTTCTAATCCAAGGGTTCAGCATTGTAGGCCTAGCGTTTCTACAGTCTAGAAAAGTATTACTTACCTGCTAGTAACTTCGCATTCCACTTCTTGTGTATATGGTTTTTCGTGCCCCTCGGGCATTTGTGTAAATTGTGCGACTTTCAGTAATTCTTTAAGAGTTTTGTTGTGTGCTTAGCTCCCTGTCTCATAAAGAGCCAGGGTAGTCCTGTTATAAATAAATACACTTTATTTTTGATAACAACTTGTGTGGTGTCCTTTCACTTGGTGTTCAAGGGGTAATGTGATGGTGAAACAGCTGGCTTAACACGCCCTCTAGAGTCTTAGCCTTAGACTGCTCGTATCCATGCTACTAGGATAGCTGGTCTATAAGGTTGACTTACAACCAATCATCAATAAGGGTTGTTCGGACTGATACATAGTGATCACTAGAATAGTGAGCACTGCATATCAGGCCAACTTCTCACAGTGGATGTGGTAGGTGGTGGACATGGTGGTGGTGGTGGTGGATGTGGTGGCAGTGGATGTGGTGTGGTGGACTTGGTGGTGATGGTGGACATGGTGGTGGACGTGGTGGTGGTGGTGGACCTGGTGGTGGATGTGGTGATGGTGGATGTGGTGGTGGTGGATATGATAGTGGTGGTGGATGTGGTGGACATGGTGGTGGTGGTGAACGTGGTGGTGGTGGATGTGGTGGACATGATGGTGGTGGATGTGGTTGTGAACATGATGGTGGTGGACGTGGTGGTAGTGGTGGAAGACATGGTGGTGGTGGACGTGGTCGTGGATGTAGTGGTGGTGGATGTGTTGGTGGTGGACATGATGGTGGTTGACGTGTTGGAAGTGGTGGTGGACGTGGTGGTGGTGGTGGACCTGGTGGTGGTGGTGGGTGTGATGATGGTGGACGTGGTGGTGGTGAACATGTTAGTGGTGGTGGATGTGGTGGTGGTGGACATGGTGGTAGTGGAGGACATGGTGGTGGTGGTGAACATGGTGGATGTGGTGGATGTGGTGGATATGGTGGTGGTGGACGTGGTTGTGAACGTGGTGGTGGTGGACATGGTGGTAGTGGTGGAAGACATGGTGGTGGTGGACGTGATGGTGGAAGTAGTGGTGGGGGATGTGTTGGTGGTGGACATGATGGTGGTTGACGTGTTTGAAGTGGTGGTGGTGGTGGACGTGGTGGTGGTGGTGGTGGTGGTGGACATGGTGGTGGTGTTGGGGGTGGACATAGTGGTGGTGGACGTGGTGGTGGTGGACATGGTGGTGGTGGTGTTGATGGTGGACGTGGTGGTGGTGGTTTTGGCTGTAGACGTGATGGTGGTGTTGGCAGTCGACATGGTGGACGTGGTGGTGGATGTGGTGGTGGTGGACGTGGTGGTGGCGGACTTGGTGGTGGTGGTGGACGTAGTGGTGGATGTGGGGCGGTGGATGTGGTGGTGGACATGGTGGTGGTGGACATGGTGGACGTGGTGGTAGACGTGGTGGTGGACGTGGTGGTGGTGGATGTGGTGGTGGTGTATGTGGTGGTGGTGGTGGACATGGTGGATGTGGTGGTGGTGGTGGATGCGGTAGTGGTGGTGGACGGGGTGGTGGTGTACATGGTGGTGGACATGATGGTGGACGTGGTGGTGGACGTGGTGGTGGTGGATGTGGTTGTGGACATGGTGGACGTGGTGGTGGACATGGTGGTGGTGGTGGGTATGGTGATGGTGTTCGTGGTGGTGGACATGGTGGTAGTTCTGGTGGTGTTGGTGGATGTGGTGGTTGTGGATGTGGTGGTGGACGTGGTGGTTGTGCTGGTGGTGGACGTGGTGGTGGATGGGGGATGGACGTGGTGGTGGTGTGAGTGCGAGCGAAAGAGAGGGGGGAATGAAGAAAAAAAAGCGCGGCCCGCGCCAGATAAAGTACTGACACTGCTTGGGTTATTCAATGCACCTTATACCCGCAGCTGGTAGTAGGAAAGTAACATACAAACATAATGCAATTAATTTGATGGGACACTTTGGAGAGAGAGCCGTGCACAAGGTAAAAATTATAATGTGATATTTTAGGGCTCAGTAGTGTCTACCTTATATTGAGGCTATTGTTAATTGTCGTTACATAGAAAATTGTAAGACAAATTGCTGTCACTGTGCGACCTGCGACAAGAAAGTGAGAGAGTGAGAGACAGAGTGCGAGCGAAAGAGAGAGTGAGTGAGGGGGAGAATGGAAAAAAATGCGGCCCGTGCTGTGTTTAATGACTGTGAATGACTAATGCTGAAACTCAAACAAGCAGCAGCTGTTTTCAAGCACACTCATGCTTGTGGTGGCATCCACCTTGGGGGAGCGAGCAGCGGCCAATTAACACGGGCGACGCTTCTCGCTCCCGCAAGGTGGATGCCACCACAAGCACAAGTGTGCTTGAAAAGGAGCAGACCGATGGCTAAAGGCCCTCCTTGAGCAGCGCATGTGCGCTGTCTAGGCGAGACCTAAAAAGGAATTCATTTTATTGTCAGGTTTTTCTGCACTGAATTCCTCGTGTACCTGAATTCATTCACGGCACATATCTTCCTTGGTAAACACTGAGCTGTCTGACCAGTTAAAGTTTGCCCGGGTAAGAAGGAAGGCATGTTGTAATTACTGCATTATTTCAGAATAGTGATCCCTGCAAATAGTTCCAGTTTGCGGAGGGATCTAAAAGCCCAGCACTGTGTAACCAATGTCTAGTAGTTTTCTGTGAAGTACGTGTGAGTGATAGAAATAGACTCAAATGTTAGAATTTGTACATTTAAGTGGCAAAGTGTGGCCTTCATGTAGATCTAAAGCTGTCTACAGATCTTACCAAAGGTTGCAAAAAACCTTTTGTACAACTCGGTCCAGAACTAATCGTCCTCAAGCAGTGCCGTGTTGTGTGAAAATGTGCACAACTGTGTTGCGCTAATGGTAAAAAATGTGGGCAGGGGCATATTATAGCGAGTTGTGTGCGATCACGTCATTGGCCACGCGCAGACTACGGAAGCCAGCGGTGCTGTGCGTGACATTTGTACCCGAGGTTCACCCTGCAGCTCAAACATCACTGTCAGCCAGGCGTCAGGGCTTCACACTAACTCATGTGACGCTATTTCATAAGACCTGACTTTGCACGAAAACCGGTGGGGGCCTGTGCTGTTTTTGCCCCATAATGCCCCACACAGATAAGAGGGTGAGCGGCACTCTTTGGCACTATGCGGCTTTGGCACCACACTCCTGTCTCTTATGATTTTAAAATAATTATTGTTCAAAAGTTGATCAGTGCTGCTCTTTGTGCCAATTTGCGATGCTTAACACCCTTCTGCAGTATATGCTAATGTTTATATCATTACATCACGCGCCATCGTGCGCTGATGTATAGAACAGTGCATCGACATCTGGGCGTTTAGGAGAGAGAGGGGCGGACCAGACTGGAAACCATTCTGTGTGTGTAAAAAAGCCGCTTTATTGAAACAGGTGCACATTACAATATATACCTGGCAAATGCCTTACAAAACTAGAACATCACTATACATCGGATATCTGCCACCAGACACCGCTCCTGCCCCCGTGCCTACGATCCCCTCAAGATGGCCCCCACCCTGCCATTAACATATTACCAACATTACAGTTAAAATATACACTTCTATTAACCCAACATCCTATGCCTGCCTTTCCGAAACTGTAAATAACCAAATGTCTACTAGTGAACCTTAAACTACTTGCCTTCCCTTTCCCTGCCCATGTTCCCAATTTTCAACGCTAACAAAACTTCTGCCGACCCCTGGCAAATGTTTTAAACCCCCGCAACCCAAAAAAGGCTGGGTTTGACACCTACCCTTTTTCTGCCCCCCCAGTTCTGATATATTCAACGGGCCCTCTGCCTATGTGCCTCTGCACATTCAGAGTCCCGGCCAACGCTTCTCTGACCTCCAAGAGGTATAAATCTATGTCTATCCAGGAAAGGTGTACGCCATCACCCCTAAAAAATCCCACTGCATCAAAGAGTATCTCTGAATGGCAAATCCTGCTGAAACCTCAGTATTCACCTTCTGCCTTGCCCTGTCGACTGCACCTGAGTTAAAAGCACCTCGCCATACACTGCGTGGCACAAACTCAGTCCATAAAACAAAGCAACCTGCCCACTGTTCCTTAATCAACGCCAAATCCTTCTTCATGGTCCGCATCAAACCCACACCCTTTTCTTTGCCCAGGTCATTGTCCCCAAGGAGTTCTACCAAAATATCGGGGCACCGGCCACCCACCATCATTTTATTTAAGGAAGGGACCAACTCCTTCTATGCCTCCTTCACCATTCCAAACAATTTTAAACAAACATTAGTTAAAACCTAGATTTTGACTGAAGTAGCTCTGACGCGTCTGCATAACTTGAGCCCATTTTATGAACAAGTGCCCCACAATCCAAAGAATCATCTCCTCCACTTGCGGGCCGGACACAGAACCAAAAACAAGAAAAGTTAGCATGAGTTTGATACAATATTGTTCACTGCGTGCGCATCCCCTCCTCCCTTCTCAAGTGAGCACCCGTAACAATCCGATGACCAGCGTCCCAAATGCATAATTTGTTCTTGTCCCCACACTCTGTTACCCGCCTCTGATGCTGCTCCAATGCAGAAGGAGTGGATCGCAAAAGCTGATCCATCTACCCCCATGTACGGAAGCGCCTCCCTCAGAACTGCTAGCAGTTGATATGTCGTTACCCTCTCTCCTTTTACATGCTTGAAAACCACTCCCTCTGCTCCTCCCGACAATCTGAACCATTGCAAAGCCCACCTAAGCAGTCAAGTCGATGAGGGTTATACTGCCTGTAACATAACCCATTTACGTAGACCCCTCTGGTCTGTTTTAGACCGGCTCAACCATATTTACACCCAGGTCCTATGCATGGCCACGTCCTGCCAAAGTACTCCCACACCTCTTTTATTGCCCAATAATTCCAATAGTCGAAAATCTCCAAAGAACATCAGCACCATCAGTGTCGAAAATAGACACGTTTCAACCCCATCTTTGCATATCTCCGGCAGTATCGCTAGCACCAGACTCAGCATCCGCCAAGACATCAACTTCCGAAACTTGATCCCCGGGCCTTGCTCCCTCGCTCACCCTTCTAAAATTCTCATACCTAGCTCCCCTGCTACCGGCAGGTACCCCGATAATAGCTTACCCATAAAAGCAATACCTGCTAGCTGTGACCCTGGACGAACCTTTGTCAGTAAGGTCTAATATAAATTGAATTACATCTTTCGTACACCACCAGCCCTTGGCTTGCCGCTGGACACCCGACCGCAAAAAGTCTATCCAGGCTAAACTATAAGCCACCCTGGTAGATTCCACTAATGACCCTAAAACCAGTTGTTGCATTGTACGTTGCCTAGGTACCACAAATGCGGTGGTGTTGGCGTTGGGGTCATGTCGGCGTCCTTGGCTAGTTCACGGAATCTCACACACTGTGAACGAGATAAAACATTTGCTGTTATTGTTTACACCCAGAACTTGTAATGCTCTTAAAGCTATATCATGTCTTAAGCATCCCAACAGAAATACCCCTTGCGGACTGGCGATTCACTGTTTCCACTCCTGCCATATTGTCAACCCCGTCTAATGAGCTAATTCTTCCCCCCACAGTGTTACTACTACCACTAAGGGAAAAAATTCCAGGAATACTATGATCCTGCCACCGTCCCTCCAATGCACGGGCCATTGTTCTGCACACCACTTTCCTTGCCAGAACAACCCAAAACCCAAGCTGCCTGCTGCATCTGAAAAGATTTGAACGTCCCATGTTAGGTCTTCTTCCCTAGCCAGCAGAATCCCATTGAATGACTGTAAAATAACGTTCCACATCCTCAAGTCCTCCTTCACTCCAGCTGAAAGCGAACGTGATGTTGAGGTAAATGTTGTCCTCATAGTGCTCGCCCTAGTTTCCTACTGAATGTCCTCCCTGCCCTCACTACCCTGCACCAAAGTTGAGATGACCCAAAAGGACCTGTTTTACTTTCACTTTCACTTTCTCCCGGGCAAACATGCCCCCGAAGCAATTCCAACATTTTCACTTTTTTCATCCTCTGGCAAGCGCTACTGCATTGCCCTAGAATCAGTCTCAATTACCCAAAAAGACAGTGCTGTGCTGAGACCCGTTGTCTTTTCTGGTGCCTACAGCACTCCAAGCTCACCCATCAGCTCTTGGAAACTTTCCAGTGCCTTCTAGCATTTCGCAGAGCCAGGGAAACCCACATAGAAAAAAATCATCCAGATAGTGCATCACCAACTGGTGCCCTGTGCGGTGTGAAAATAGCTACTGTAAAAACGTGCTAAAGCATTTACATAAAGCGCATGAAATTGAACATCCCATCGGCAGTGCCTTGTCCACGTACCAAATGTCCCTCAAAATGGATACCCAGAAGATCCCAGTCCTCTGGATGGACTGGAAGCAACCGAAAAGCCAATTTTATGTCGCTTTTGCTATTTGTGCAGCTGCAACCGCCGTCACTACCAGTGACAAGGCCACGTCAACCGATAAATAAGATACCGTAGCTGCCTCCTCATCAGTAAAGTCATTTACTGACATCTTTTCTGGCCACCTCAAATGCTGAATGAGTCTATATTGCCCTGGCTCCATTTTTGGCACTAGCCCGATGGGAGAAATGATTACCTTCTCCATGGGCCAGTCTTCGAAAGGCCCTGCCGTCCTCCTCTCCCTCACCTCTTTATCTAGTTTCTCTTGAACTATCCGTTTATGCTCGGTGGCTGATCGTATGTTCTCTGCCCATCTTCGGTGTCTTGGACCAGTGTAGCCCAATCAAAACCCACATCTAAACCCGTACCTCAAAACTTGAGCTGTCCCCTGATCTTCATGGCCCCTCAGCCCGCTCCCACTTTCTCCAGTTTAACCGGAGTATGAGCCTTTTGGCCCAGGCCTTTGGGTCCTTCACCTCCCCAAGCACCTGAAAGCTGTTGTTGTTGCCCCCCCTCATATTACCTCCTGCTGGTTGCCATTGTAGGCCTCCTTGATGATAGCTGCCCCCGCCCCAAAGCAGTTGACAAACTCATGGCGTCCTCCGCACTTCGAGCATTCATGGCGTAACTTACAGAACTCGCATGTACACAACCCTTTGTTAAAATCCCAGCAAGCCCCCCCCCACGCTCCTGTCTGACTCTTCCCTGTGCCTCCCAGCCCTTCCCAGGTGGCTTGCCCCTGAAAGGGCCGGTAAACGATAGGCAGTTCACTGGCCGTAAATATGGTCTTCCCTCCTTTCGTCGCTCCAATAGTATGTTGCCTTAAGTCTGTGTCTAGCTCCCCCCCATTTAGCTTCGGGGTCCCATGCTAGGCGCACTCTAAATTCCTCATCATACTGGCCCCATGCGTATCCGCTTACCATGAGTTGAGCCTTCCTAATGACGTCCATGTATTTGAATAGTGCCACGCACCGCTCCGGGCTTTTTTCGCAATACACGCTTGCATATATTAAGAACGCTGCCGTCCAGTTCTCTATAGTCAACGGGATCCTCGGCCGCTTGGCCAATTCATATTCTTTTTCCTTGGACCCTTCTTTTGACCTCACCTCCCTATGCAGGAGCTTAGGCATTTCCACATATACTCCTTTCCATATGTCCATCAAATGCACCCCCAAAGGTTTCGCCATCCCTCTATATGGGAGTTTTTTTAATTTTCAGTTCTTTACTCTCCAGCCCTTCTTTCTTGTCCCCTTTTTTCTGACCGCCCACAGTCGCCCTTTCAGTGTTTGATTTACTTTCTACTTTAGTGTCCTTTGTGTCCCCTACCTCACTTGTGCCAACGCCACTGTACGTGACGTACTTCCCTTTTCCTATGCCTACCCTCTTCACCCTCCTGACCCTCCCCATATTCACTGACACCATCATGGGCTTAACCCTTGCACCTGTGGCCTTGCCTGGCTGCAAGGAGGGTGCCTGTATAGTTGCAGTCCACCTTGCCAGTGGCCCCGTACTCTCAAATGTCCTTGCTGAACTCACCGCAAACCCTGACGCCTTTCGGGGCCTTGCCGGTGGCGCCTGAAACATACTAGTCGAAACATTAACTTGGCCCCCCATCCCGATACTCGACTTCCCGTAGCTTGCCTTCTTCAAGGTTTTCTTCATCAAAACGAATTCCTCTTGCCCCAAGACTTGGGGCCGGTTATTGTATATCTCTACCCTAGGGTCCTACTAGACCCCCATCGCACCACGTCTGGTGGGGCTGACTGCACCCTCATGTAGGCCTCCGGCACCCTCACCCGTCTGTTACTGTTCTTCTTCGCCCCGGAGGTCGACCGAGACACACTGGGTGTTGGGGCAAGCGAGGGTGTTCTGGGCCTACTTGCGCTGGCCGTGATGGGCTCGCCCGCCGGTGTCGGGTAAGCCGTTCTGGGCTCCATCCTCACTTCGCCTCCGCGCTCATGAGCCGCCCCTAGCTCTGCCAAGTCTGCTGTGCTGTGCTGCTCCTCGCCCTGCTATACAAACGTCTGGTGTGTTGGCTCCCTGCCAAACACCTGCCTGTTTAACTCTCCTTTTCTTACCCTGACATAGGATTTCTAGTGCCCGTCCCTCTACCCCCCCACTTCCATCGTCCGCTCCCTGTTGTCCCACCCCTTCCTGGTCCCCGCTCCATTCCAGCATGGCCGCAACAAACGCGGATGCTGGACGCTGCAATGGACCCCAACTGTCTCGCAACTTTGACCCTGCTCCAGGTTTACCCCCTTGCACCGGCCCACCCTGCCCTCCTTACCTTGCCCCACAGCTATCCCTTCTCCCTGCAGCGATTCCCCCACCGCCATATATGCATCTCATTGTCCTACTTTATCTAACCTTCTCACCTCTTCATTCCATGCAGTAAATATGTCTAGGCCCTCCCAAGCCTGGTTGCTCCATGCCGGCTCTAACTTGTCTGGTATGGCCACCCCCCCCCTTGCCCCCAGTGCCCATCCACCCCCGTGATGGCCCTGATCCTCTCCCAGACCCCTGGGCCCTTCACCCATGATTATCCCTTAGGCCTGGTCCACTTGTGGGGGCTCCCTCCAACCCCCTTCCCTCCTGCCCCCACTGTCCGGCCCAGGAGAATCCCCACCACCCCCTTCCACCCTGCCCCCATGCTCGCATGACAGTCCTCAGCCCGAGCCAAAAACTGGGCTTCACGCTGAGGCCTGCTGTTAAGGCCCCGCCCCTTGCCACAGGCCTTTTTCCTCTCTACGGGAACAGTCGCATTCCTCTTTTTTGGACCGGCGGCACCCGACGGGCACTCCTCGTGCTCGGGTGCCGCCTCCACCTCGTTGTCGCTACCACTGCTGTGCGGAGCCGACTTCTTCCCACGTCTTGGGCTAGCCCCGCAACCCTCCCTGGGGTCTCAGTGGGAGCCCCAGCTTCTACCTGTGCGGACGCTCTCGGCCCGCTCTCCTGGCATACAAGCGGCCCGTTCACTTACCACACACGCCCTGCTCTTCTTCGGCGATGTGCACGCCGCAACCGTGGCGGCCACTCCCGCCGATGCTCGCCAAAGGCCTCAGAAACCACGAGGTCCATTCATCCAGCCTCGCTCAGAAGTCACAACGCCTCGAGCACACAGTAATTTTCTATGAGTCCTGCAACATAGTAATGTAAATACCAACTATTCACTACCGTTGACAATACTACGTTCAGCCTAATACTCCTGAAAAAATCCTCCACAAATAGCTACACTACTCTCCGCTCCCAGCCACCAGGTCACCAAACCTAAAACGGTGCACTACCCTTATAACCTTGGACGTTTTTGGGTTGATGCTTATTTATGCAGGAAGTGGTCTGTACAAGCAGGAAGGCTTGGATGTTGTTCACAGGTGAAAAGCCGCCCCCCCGCTCTCCTCACTACCCCCCCTCTCTTCACCGCCACCCCCACATAGCTGAAGGAAGAGCGAGAAACCTAAAACAGGCCCAGAAATGTAATCAAAATGAAATCATTAAAATAGAGACATTGTTCCGTTCACGGCGGGAGGCTTTTCATCCCGGAGCACCAGCCCCTTTGTCTGCCGCCACGAAGCCTCGGCGCCGGCAGCAGGCGCGTCAAGTGCCAGAAAGAGGGTTTTTTCTATAATGTGTTTCATTGTAGGAGCCGCAGCGCTGCGAGGCCGCGCCGCAGCGCGCACACAATGGCCGCCTGCGCCAGTGCACTCTGGTTTGGTGGAAAGGAAGGGGGTGGGGGCTCCGCTCACAGCCTCTTATGGACCCTTTAATGCACCTCGAAGTGGGCGCCATCGCCCCACAACGCGCCCCTTTATTAGCACCAGCTCAGGGCAGAGCGCGGCAGCCCCGGTCCCATAAGAGTCGGGCAGAGGCGGCAGGATCGAGTGGGGGTAGGTTCGGGGGGGAAGAGGGGGGCAGGTTCTGGGGAGGTACTCCGAGGCAGGTTCCAGGGGGCAAATTCTGGGGAATCAGGTTCCAGGGGGCAGGTTCCAGGGGAGGTAGGTCCAGGGGAGGTAGGTCCAGGGGAGGCAGGTCACAGGGGGGCAGGTTCCAGAGGCATTTTCCAGGTTAGGCAGGTTCCAGGGGAGGCAGGTGCCAGGGGGCAGGTTCCAGGGGGCAGGTTCCAGGGGAGGAAGGTTCCAGGGGGCAGATTCCAGGGGAGGCAGGTTCCAAGGGAGGCAGGTGCCAGGGGGCAGGTTCCAGGGGCAGATTCCAGGGGGGCAGGCTCCAGGGACAGGTCCCAAGGGGCTGGTTCCAGGGTGCAGGTTCCAGGGAAGGCAGGTGCCAGGGGGCAGGTTCCGGGGGAGGCAGGTTGCAGGGGAGGCAGGTGCCTGGGGGTAGGTTCGAGGGGGCAGATTACAGGGGAGGCAGGCTCCAGGGGCAGGTCCCAGGGGGCTGGTTCCAGGGGGCAGGTTTCAGAGGGCAGGTTTCAGGGGGCTGGTTTCGGGGGCAGGTCTGGGGGAGGCAGGTTGCAGGGGGAAGGTTCCAGTGGAGGCAGTTTCCAGGGGAGGATGTACCACAGTAGCACCCCCTGGTGGAAGTGCTGCCAGGGTGCTGGCCAAGTGCGATGCGGCACGCAAAACAAAATTAGTTTTATTTATTTGTTTGTGTACTTACCTCTATGTGGCCGTATTCCGCAGTGTACTACCCCCCGCCCTGCCCCTCCCCCGCCCCACATCAGTGCCCAGCAGCACTCGCACCACAGTCCTCTACGGCTGCACCAGTGTATCAAAGACCACCCCACCTACATGCCTGTACCAGTGTCTCAAAGACCCCCACCTACGTGCCTGTACCAGTGTCTCAAAGACCACCCCACCTACATGCCTGTACCAGTGTCTCAAAGACCACCCCACCTACGTGCCTGCACCAGTGACTCAAAGACCACCCCACCTACATGCCTGTACCAGTGTCTGAAGGACCACCCCACCTACATGCCTGCACCAGTGTCTCAAAGACCCCCACCTACATGCCTGTACCAGTGTCTCAAAGACCCCCCACCTACATGCCTGCACCAGTGTCTCAAAGACCACCCCACCTACATGCCTGTACCAGTGTCTCAAAGACCACCCCACCTACATGCCTGTACCAGTGTCTCAAAGACCACCCCACCTACATGCCTGTACCAGTGTCTCAAAGACCCCCCACCTACGTGCCTGCACCAGTGTCTCAAAGAGCACCCACCTACATGCCTGAACCAGTGTCTCAGAGACCCCCCACCTACATGCCTGAACCAGTGTCTCAGAGACCCCCCACCTACATGCCTGAACCAGTGTCTCAGAGACCCCCCACCTACATGCCTGAACCAGTGTCTCAGAGACCCCCCACCTACATGCCTGTACCAGTGTCTCAAAGACCCCCCACCTACATGCCTGTACCAGTGTCTCAAAGACTCCACCTACATGCCTGTCCCAGTGTCTCACAGACCACCCCACCTACATGCCTGTACCAGTGTCTCAAAGACTCCACCTACATGCCTGCACCAGTGTCTCAAAGACCCCCACCTACATGCCTGCACCAGTGTCTCAAAGACCACCCCACCTACATGCCTGTACCAGTGTCTCAAAGACCACCCCACCTACATGCCTGTACCAGTGTCTCAAAGACCACCCCACCTACATGCCTGTACCAGTGTCTCAAAAACCACCCCACCTACATGCCTGTACCAGTGTCTCAAAGACCCCCCACCTACGTGCCTGCACCAGTGTCTCAAAGAGCACCCACCTACGTGCCTGTACCAGTGTCTCATAGACCCCCCCACCTACATGCCTGAACCAGTGTCTCACAGACCACCCCACCTACATGCCTGAACCAGTGTCTCAGAGACCCCCCACCTACATGCCTGTACCAGTGTCTCAAAGACCCCCCACCTACATGCCTGTACCAGTGTCTCAAAGACCCCCCACCTACATGCCTGTACCAGTGTCTCACAGACCCCCCACCTACGTGCCTGTACCGATGTCTCAAAGACCCCCCACCTATGTGCCTGTACCAGTGTCTCAAAGACCACCCCACCTACGTGCCTGTACCAGTGTCTCAAAGACCCCCCACCTACATGCCTGTACCAATGTCTCACAGACCACCCCACCTACGTGCCTGCACCAGTGTCTCAAAGACCACCCCCCAGGTGCCTGTACCAGTGTCTGAAGGACCACCCACCTATGTGCCTGTACCAGTGTCTCAAATACCCCCCCCCCACCTATGTGCCTGTACCAGTGTCTCACAGACCACCCCACCTACGTGCCTGCACCAGTGTCTCAAAGACCACCCCCCAGGTGCCTGTACCAGTGTCTGAAGGACCACCCACCTATGTGCCTGTACCAGTGTCTCAAATACCCCCCCACCTATGTGCCTGTACCAGTGTCTCACAGACCACCCCACCTACGTGCCTGTACCGGTGTCTCAAAGACCCCCCACCTATGTGCCTGTACCAGTGTTATTTCAAAGACCACCCCACCTACGTGCCTGTACCAGTGTCTCAAAGAGCACCCCAACTACATGCCTGTACCAGTGTCTCACAGACCACCCCACCTACGTGCCTGTACCAGTGTCTCACAGACCACCCCACCTACGTGCCTGTACCAGTGTCTCAAAGACCACCCCACCTACATGCCTGTACCAGTGTCTCAAAGACTACTCCACCTATGTGCCTGCACTAGTGTCTCAAAGACCACTCCACCTACATGCCTATACCAGTGTCTCACAGACCACCCCACCTACGTGCCTGTACCAGTGTCTCAAAGACCACCCCACCTATGTGCCTGCACTAGTGTCTCAAAGACCCCCGACCTATGTGCCTGTACCAGTGTCTCTAAGACCACCCCACCTACATGCCTGTACCAGTGTCTCAAAGACCCCTCCACGTACGTGCCTGTACAAGTGTCTCAAAGACCACCCCTGACGTGCCTGTACCAGTGTCTCACAGACCACCCACCTACATGCCTCTACCAGTGTCTCAAAGACCCCCACCTACATGCCTGTACCAGTGTCTCACAGACCACCCACCTACATGCCTCTACCAGTGTCTCACAGACCACCCCACCTACATGCCTCTACCAGTGTCTCAAAGACCCCCAACCTACATTCCTGTACCAGTGTCTCAAAGACCACCCCACCTACATGCCTGTACCAGTGTCTCACAGACCACCCCACCTACATGCCTGTACCAGTGTCTCACAGACCACCCCACCTACATGCCTCTACCAGTGTCTCAAAGACCCCCACCTACATGCCTGTACCAGTGTCTCACAGACCACCCCACCTACATGCCTCTACCAGTGTCTCAAAGACCCCCAACCTACATTCCTGTACCAGTGTCTCAAAGACCACCCCACCTACATGCCTGTACCAGTGTCTCACAGACCACCCCACCTACGTGCCTGCACCAGTGTCTCAACGACCCCCCACCTAAATGCCTGTTCCAGTGACTTAAGAACCACCCCACCTACATGCCTGTACCAGTGTCTCAAAGACCCCCCCACCTATAAGCCTGCACCAGTGTCTCAGAGACCCCCCACCTACGTGCCTGTACCAGTGTCTCAAAGACCACCCCAATTACATGCCTGTACCAGTGTCTCAAATACCCCCACCTACATGCCTGTACCAGTGTCTCAAAGACCACCCCACCTACATGCCTGTACCAGTGTCTCAAAGACCCCCCACCTACATGCCTGCACCAGTGTCTGAAAGACCACCCCACCTACGTGACTGTACCAGTGTCTCAAAGACCACCCCACCTATGTGCCTGTACCAGTGTCTCAAAAAAAACCCCACCTACATGCCTGTTACAGTGTCTTAAGGACCACCCCACCTACATGCCTATCCCAGTGTCTCAAAGACCCCCCAACTACGTACCTCTAACAGTGTCTCAAAGACCCCCGCACCTACATGCCTGTACCAGTGTCTCAAAGACCACCCACTAACATGCCTGTACCAGTGTCTGAAGGACCACCCCACCTACATGCCTGTACCAGTGTCTCAAAGACCCCCCCACCTACATGCCTGTACCAGTGTCTCAAAGACCCCCTCCACCTACATGCCTGTACCAGTGTCTCACAGTCCACCCCACCTACGTGCCTGTACCAGTGTCTCATAGACCACCCCACCTACGTGCCTGTACAAGTGTCTCAAAGACCACCCCACCTACGTGCCCTTACAAGTGTCTCAAAGACCACCCCACCTCAATCTATGACAGAATTTCGACAGACAAAATATCGACCTACAGAAACATCGACACTGGAATATCGAAGGCAAGTATATCGACATCCTATCTACAACATGGTAAGTACAAAAATATCGAAACAAAAGTATCGATGTTAAAAGTATCGTAATTAAAAATATCGTTTTATATCTGTTAAAATATAAAGTGTAAAATAAAGTAAATAATAATAATAAATAAAATAAACATTTTTAAAAATATTTAGTAATGTTTAAAATTAATAAATATATAATAATATAACACTAATTAAACACATATGTAAAATATATATTATATATTTACTTAATAATACATTTTAATAATTACTTTAATTATTTATAAATTGTTTAAAAATAATATAAATTACAAATAGATCTCCACACATAAAATAATTACATAAAACATTAAATAATTATTTTTAATAAATTAAAAAAATTAAATATACTTTCAATATTTTTTAAATTAATAACATAATACATTATCTAAATTCATTCCAAATAATAAATAAAACTACTATTTAAATAAATAAAAAAAACGACAGTATTAAAAACATTGGATAGCGTAAAAAGTAAAATTACTATTCCCACTCCAGAAAATACAAAATTAGGGAAAACATTGTATAGCATGAAAATAAAAATATCTATTACCACTCCAGAGAGTGAAACAGTAAAGAAAACATTGGATAGCGTAGGGGTAAAAATTACTATTCCAACTCCAGAGAGTGCAACATTAGGGAAAGCGCTGAATAGCGGGTGGGTAAAAATTACTATTCCAACTCCAGAGAGTGCAACAGTAGAGAAAGCATTGGATAGCGTAGGGGTAAAAATTACTATTCCCACTCCAGAGAGTGCAACAGTAGGGAAAGAGCTGGATAGCGGGTGGGTAAAAATTACTATTCCCACTCCAGAGAGTGCAACAGAAGGGAAAGCGTTGGATAGCGTAAGGGTAAAAATTACTATTCCCACTCCAGAGAGTGCAACAGTAGGGAAAGCTTTGGATAGCGGGTGGGTAAAAATTACTATTCCAACTCCAGAGAGTACAACAGTAGAGAAAGCGTTGGATAGCGTAGGGGTTAAAATTACTATTCCAACTCCAGAGAGTGAAACAGTAAGGAAAGCGCTGGATAGTGTAGGGGTAAAAATTACTATTCCAACTCCAGAGAGTGCAGCAGTATAGAAAGCGTTGGATAGCGTAGGGATTAAAATTACTATTCCAACTCCAGAGAGTGAAACAGTAGGGAAAGTGCTGGATAGCGTAGGGGTAAAAATTACTATTCCAACTCCAGAGAGTGCAACAGTAGGGAAAGCGTTGGATAGCGGGTGAGTAAAAATTACTATTCCCACTCCAGAGAGTGCAACAGTAGGGAAAGCATTGGATAGCGGGTGGGTAAAAATTACTATTCCCACTCCAGAGAGTGCAACAGTAGGGAAAGCGTTGGATAGCGTAGGGGTAAAAATTACTATTCCAACTCAAGAGAGTGCACCAGTAGGGAAAGCGTTGGATAGCGGGTAGCTAAAATTTACTATTCCCACTCCAGAGAGTGCAACAGTAGGGAAAGCGTTGGATAGCGTAGGGGTAAAAATTACTATTCGAACTCCAGAGAGTGCAACAGTAAGTACAGAATTGGATACCATGAAAGTTAAATATAACATACTTAGAAATAATTTTTATCTTTAAATGTATGAATATTTACATTTTTAAATAACTAAACATCATTTCAAAATACAGAATAATATTACAAAAATATAGATTTGAATAAATAATTAACAATAAATTAAAAACAAATATTAATTAAAACATAATAGTTACCAAATAAGAAATATTAAGCAATAAAATACTGTAAAAATCAAAAAATATTATTAATAATTGATTACAAATTACAAACATGAAACAATAAAAAAATTTGAATACCAAAAATGCCTTTTTCCAAACACATTAATTACGAATTATTTACAAATAATTTCAAATAAAAAATGTTTAAATTACTAATTAAATAAATTAATTACCAGTCACAAAAATTAATTACAAATTAAATACATTAGTTACCAATTAAAAACATTAACTACCAATTACAAACATTTACTACCATTTACAAACATTAATTACCAATTAAAATTATTAATTGCCAATTAATAATTAATAAAAAATACATAATTTATCAATGTCAATAATTAAAAATAATTCATTACTTAATTACAATTAAAATACTTCCCACCCAGTTCCCCTATAAACCCACTACCCGCTACAGAACTTAAACGCAAAAAATAATTAAAATTAATTTATAATTCCTAAAAAATTATAATTAATTTAATATATTTAAATTACTTCCCACCCTATTCCCCTATAAACCCACAACACGCTCCGGTACTAAAACATAACATTGACTTATAAATAACATTATAAATATATAAATATAGTTCACATATAACTTAAAACAAGTAAAATACTTAACAAAAAGCATATAACACACATATTAAATACATCCTAAAATACATAACAATAGTACAAATATCGATATTAGTAACATCGAAATTACTAACATCGATATGTTTGAGATCGATATTACTGACTTCGATATTACTTACACCGATATAAAAAAAATCGATATTACTTACCTTAGTGTCGATATTCTGTCCAACGATATTCTTGACATCGATATTCTTTACCTTCGATATTTCTAACTCGATATTTGTGTAGGTCGATATTTACAACTCGATATTTTGACTGTGTACCACCCCACCAACGTGCCTGTACCAGTGTCTCAAAGACTCCCCACCTAAATGCCCATACCAGTGTCTCAAAGACCACCCCACCTACATGCCTGTACCAGTGTCTCAAAGACCCCCCTTACCTACATGCCCATACCCGTGTCTCAAAGACCACCCCACCTAGGTGCCTGTTCCAGTGTCTTAAAGACCACCCCACCCACGTGCCTGTACCAGTGTCTCAAAGACCATCCCACATACGTGCCTGTGCCAGTGTCTCAAAGACCACCCCACCTACGTGCCTGTACCAGTGTCTGAAGGACCCAACCCACCTACATGCCCATACCAGTGTCTCAAAGACAACCCCACCTACATGCCCATACCAGTGTCTCAAAGGCCCCCCACCTACATGCCTGTACCAGTGTCTCAAAGACCACCCCAACTATGTGCCTGCACCAGTGTCTCAAATACCCCTCCACGTACGTTTCTGTACCAGTGTCTCACAGATCACCCCATCTACATGCCTGTACCAGTGTCTCACAGACCACCCCAACTACATGCCTGTACCAGTGTCTCAAAGACCACCCACCTACGTGCCTGTATCAGTGTCTCCAAGACCACCCCACCTACATGCCTGTACCAGTGTCTCAAAGACCCCCCACCTACGTGCCTGTACCAGTGTCTGAAGGACCACCATACCTACATGTCTGTACCAGTGTCTCACAGACCACCCCATCTACATGCCTGTACCAGTGTCTCCAAGACCACCCCACCTACGTGCCTGTACCAGTGTCTCAAAGACCACCCCACCTACGTGCCTGTACCAGTGTCTCAAAAGACCCCCCCACCTACATGCCTGTACCAGTGTCCCACAGACCACCCCACCTACGTGCCTGTACCAGTGTCTCAAAGAGCACCCCACCTACGAGCCTCCACCAGTGTCTCAAAGACCCCCCCACCTACGTGCCTGTACCAGTGTCTCAAAGACCCCCCACCTACGTGCCTGTACCAGTGTCTCAAAGAGCACCCACCTACATGCCCATACCAGGGTCTCAAAGACCACCCCACCTACATGCCCGTACTAGTGTCTCAAAGACCCCCCCACCTACATGCCTGTACCAGTGTCTCAAAGACAACTCCACCTACATGCCTGTACCAGTGTCTGAGGGACCACCCCACCTACGTGCCTGCACCAGTGTCTCACAGACCACCCCACCTACATGCCTGTACCAGTGTCTCAAAGAGCACCCCACCTACGAGCCTCCACCAGTGTCTCAAAGACCACCCCACCTATGTGCCTGTACCAGTGTCTCAAAGACTCCCCCACCTACGTTCCTGTACCAGTGTCACAAACACTCCCCACCTACATGCCTGTACCACTGTCTCAAAAACCCTCCCACCTACGTGCCTGTACCAGTGTCTCACAAACCACCCCACCTACGTGCCTGTACCAGTGTCATAAACACTCCCCACCTACATGCCTGTACCAGTGTCTCAAAGACCACCCACCTACGTGCCTGCACCAGTGTCTCAAAGACCCTCCCACCTACGTGCCTCTACCAGTGTCTTAAGGACCCCCCCACCTACATGCCTGTATTAGTGTCTCACAGACCACCCCACCTACGTGCCTGTATTAGTGTCTCACAGACCACCCCACCTACGTGCCTGTACCAGTGTCTCAAAGACCCCCCCACCTACATGCCTGTATTAGTGTCTCACAGACCACCCCACCTACGTGCCTGTATTAGTGTCTCACAGACCACCCCACCTGCATGCCTGTACCAGTGTCTCAAAGACCCCCCCACCTACATGCCTGTATTAGTGTCTCACAGACCACCCCACCTACGTGCCTGTAGCAGTGTCTCAAAGACCGCCCCTCCTACGTGCCTGCACCAGTGTCTCAAAGACCACTCCACCTACATGCCTGTACCAGTGTCTCAAAGACCCCCCACCTACATTCCTGTACCAGTGTCTCAAAGACCCCCACCTACATGCCTGTACCAGTGTCTCAAAGACCACACCACCTACATGCCTGTACCTGTGTCTCACAGATCACCCCACCTACATGCCTGTACCAGTGTCTCAAAGACCACACCACCTACATGCCTGTACCAGTATCTCACAGATCACCCCCCCTAGATGCCTGTACCAGTGTCTCAAAGAGCACCCCACCTACGTTCCTGTACCAGTGTCTCAAAGACCCCCACCTACATGCCTATACCAGTGTCTCAAAGACCACCCCACCTACATGCCTGTACCAGTGTCTCAAAGACCACCCCACCTACATGCCTGTACCAGTGTCTCACAGACCACCCCACCTACATTCCTGGACCAGTGTCTCAAAGACCACCCCACGTACGTGCCTGTACCAGTGTCACAAAGACCAGCCACCTACATGCCTGTACCAGTGTCTCAAAGACCCCCCCACGTACGTGCCTGTACCAGTATCTCAATGACCACCCACCTACATGCCTGTACCAGTGTCTCACAGACCACCCCACCTACGTGCCTTTACCAGTGTCTCACAGACCACCCCACCTACATGCCTGTACCAGTGTCTCACAGTCCACCCCACCTACGTGCCTGTACCAGTGTCTCACAGACCACCCCACCTACATGCCTGCACCAGTGTCTCACAGACCAACCCACCTACATGCCTGCACCAGTGTCTCAAAGATCCCCCCTCGTACGTGCCTGTACCAGTGTCTCAGAGACCACCCCACCTACGTGCCTGTACCAGTGTCTCAAAGACCACCCCACCTACATGCCTGCACCAGTGTATCAAAGACCCCCCACGTACATGCCTGCACCAGTGTCTCAAAGACCATCCACCTAGGTGCCTGCACCAGTGTCTCACAGACCACCCCACCTACGTGCCTGCACCAGTGTCTCAAAGACCCCCCCACCTACGTGCCTGTACCAGTGTCTCACAGATCACCCCACCTACATGCCTGTACCAGTGTCTCACAGACCACCCCACCTACGTGCCTGTACCAGTGTCTCACATACCACCCCACCTACGTGCCTGTACCAGTGTCACAAAGACCACCCACCTACATGCCTGTACCAGTGTCTCAAAGACCCCCCCACGTACGTGCCTGTACCAGTGTCACAAAGACCACCCACCTACATGCCTGTACCAGTGTCTCAAAGACCCCCCTCGTACGTGCCTGTACCAGTATCTCAATGACCACCCACCTACATGCCTGTACCAGTGTCTCACAGACCACCCCACCTACGTGCCTTTACCAGTGTCTCACAGACCACCCCACCTACATGCCTGTACCAGTGTCTCACAGTCCACCCCACCTACGTGCCTGTACCAGTGTCTCAAAGACCACCCCACCTACATGCCTGCACCAGTGTCTCAAATATCCCCCCACGTACGTGCCTGTACCAGTGTCTCACAGACCACCCCACCTACGTGCCTGTACCAGTGTCTCAAAGACCACCCCACCTACATGCCTGCACCAGTGTCTCAAAGACCCCCCACGTACGTGCCTGTACCAGTGTCTCAAAGACCACCCACCTACATGCCTGCACCAGTGTCTCAAAGACCCCCCCACGTACGTGCCTGTACCAGTGTCTCAAAGACCATCCACCTACATGCCTGTACCAGTGTCTCACAGATCACCCCACCTACATGCCTGCACCAGTGTCTCAAAGACCCCCCACCTACGTGCCTGCACCAGTGTCTCAAAGACCACCCCACCTACATGCCTGTACCAGTGTCTCAAAGACCACCCCACCTATGTGCCTGTACCAGTGTCTCAAAGACTCCCCCACCTACGTTCCTATACCAGTGTCACAAACACTCCCCACCTACATGCCTGTACCACTGTCTCAAAAACCCTCCCACCTACGTGCCTGTACCAGTGTCTCACAAACCACCCCACCTACGTGCCTGTACCAGTGTCATAAACACTCCCCACCTACGTGCCTGTACCAGTGTCTCAAAGACCCCCCCACCTACATGCCTGTATTAGTGTCTCACAGACCACCCCACCTACGTGCCTGTATTAGTGTCTCACAGACCACCCCACCTGCATGCCTGTACCAGTGTCTCAAAAACCCCCCACCTACATGCCTGTATTAGTGTCTCACAGACCACCCCACCTACGTGCCTGTACCAGTGTCTCAAAGACCGCCCCTCCTACGTGCCTGCACAAGTGTCTCAAAGACCACTCCACCTACATGCCTGTACCAGTGTCTCAAAGACCCCCCACCTACGTGCCTGTACCAGTGTCTCAAAGACCCCCCACCTACATGCCTGTACCAGTGTCTCAAAGACCACACCACCTACATGCCTGTACCAGTGTCTCACAGATCACCCCACCTACATGCCTGTACCAGTGTCTCAAAGACCACACCACCTACATGCCTGTACCAGTATCTCACAGATCACCCCACCTAGATGCCTGTACCAGTGTCTCAAAGAGCACCCCACCTACGTGCCTGTACCAGTGTCTCAAAGACCCCCACCTACATGCCTGTACCAGTGTCTCAAAGACCACCCCACCTACATGCCTGTACCAGTGTGTCAAAGACCACCCCACCTACATGCCTGTACCAGTGTCTCACAGACCACCCCACCTACATTCCTGGACCAGTGTCTCAAAGACCACCCCACGTACGTGCCTGTACCAGTGTCACAAAGACCACCCACCTACATGCCTGTACCAGTGTCTCAAAGACCCCCCCAGGTACGTGCCTGTACCAGTGTCTCAATGACCACCCACCTACATGCCTGTACCAGTGTCTCACAGACCACCCCACCTACGTGCCTTTACCAGTGTCTCACAGACCACCCCACCTACATGCCTGTACCAGTGTCTCACAGTCCACCCCACCTACGTGCCTGTACCAGTGTCTCACAGACCACCCCACCTACATGCCTGCACCAGTGTCTCACAGACCAACCCACCTACATGCCTGCACCAGGGTCTCAAAGATCCCCCCTCGTATGTGCCTGTACCAGTGTCTCACAGACCACCCCACCTACGTGCCTGTACCAGTGTCTCAAAGACCACCCCACCTACATGCCTGCACCAGTGTCTCAAAGACCCCCCACGTACATGCCTGCACCAGTGTCTCAAAGCCCATCCACCTAGGTGCCTGCACCAGTGTCTCACAGACCACCCCACCTACGTGCCTGCACCAGTGTCTCAAAGACCCCCCCACCTACGTGCCTGTACCAGTGTCTCACAGATCACCCCACCTACATGCCTGTACCAGTGTCTCACAGACCACCCCACCTACGTGCCTGTACCAGTGTCTCACATACCACCCCACCTACGTGCCTGTACCAGTGTCTCAAAGAGCACCCCACCTACGTGCCTGTACCAGTGTCTCAAACACCCCCACCTACATGCCTATACCAGTGTCTCAAAGACCACCCCACCTACATGCCTGTGTCAGTGTCTCAAAGACCACCCCACCTACATGCCTGTACCAGTGTCTCACAGACCACCCCACCTACATTCCTGGACCAGTGTCTCAAAGACCACCCCACCTACATGCCTGTGTCAGTGTCTCAAAGACCACCCCACCTACATGCCTGTACCAGTGTCACAAAGACCACCCACCTACATGCCTGTACCAGTGTCTCAAAGACCCCCCCACGTACGTGCCTGTACCAGTATCTCAATGACCACCCACCTACATGCCTGTACCAGTGTCTCACAGACCACCCCACCTACGTGCCTTTACCAGTGTCTCACAGACCACCCCACCTACATGCTTGTACCAGTGTCTCACAGTCCACCCCACCTACGTGCCTGTACCAGTGTCTCACAGACCACCCCACCTACATGCCTGCACCAGTGTCTCACAGACCAACCCACCTACATGCCTGCACCAGTGTCTCAAAGATCCCCCCTCGTACGTGCCTGTACCAGTGTCTCACAGACCACCCCACCTACGTGCCTGTACCAGTGTCTCAAAGACCACCCCACCTACATGCCTGCACCAGTGTCTCAAAGACCCCCCACGTACATGCCTGCACCAGTGTCTCAAAGACCACCCACCTAGGTGCCTGCACCAGTGTCTCACAGACCACCCCACCTACGTGCCTGCACCAGTGTCTCAAAGACCCCCCCACCTACGTGCCTGTACCAGTGTCTCACAGATCACCCCACCTACATGCCTGTACCAGTGTCTCACAGACCACCCCACCTACGTGCCTGTACCAGTGTCTCACATACCACCCCACCTACGTGCCTGTACCAGTGTCTCAAAGACCCCCACCTACATGCCTATACCAGTGTCTCAAAGACCACCCCACCTACATGCCTGTACCAGTGTCTCAAAGACCACCCCACCTACATGCCTGTACCAGTGTCTCACAGACCACCCCACCTACATTCCTGGACCAGTGTCTCAAAGACCACCCCACGTACGTGCCTGTACCAGTGTCACAAAGACCACCCACCTACATGCCTGTACCAGTGTCTCAAAGACCCCCCCACCTACGTGCCTGTACCAGTGTCACAAAGACCACCCACCTACATGCCTGTACCAGTGTCTCAAAGACCCCCCCACCTACATGCCTGTACCAGTGTCTCACAGACCACCCCACCTACGTGCCTTTACCAGTGTCTCACAGACCACCCCACCTACATGCCTGTACCAGTGTCTCACAGTCCACCCCACCTACGTGCCTGTACCAGTGTCTCACAGACCACCCCACCTACGTGCCTGTACCAGTGTCTCAAAGACCACCCCACCTACATGCCTGCACCAGTGTCTCAAAGACCCCCCACGTACATGCCTGCACCAGTGTCTCAAAGACCACCCCACCTACATGCCTGCACCAGTGTCTCAAAGACCCCCCACGTACATGCCTGCACCAGTGTCTCAAAGACCATCCACCTACGTGCCTGTACCAGTGTCTCACAGATCACCCCACCTACATGCCTGTACCAGTGTCTCACAGACCACCCCACCTACGTGCCTGTACCAGTGTCTCACATACCACCCCACCTACGTGCCTGTACCAGTGTCACAAAGACCACCCACCTACATGCCTGTACCAGTGTCTCAAAGACCCCCCCACGTACGTGCCTGTACCAGTGTCACAAAGACCACCCACCTACATGCCTGTACCAGTGTCTCAAAGACCCCCCACGTACGTGCCTGTACCAGTATCTCAATGACCACCCACCTACATGCCTGTACCAGTGTCTCACAGACCACCCCACCTACGTGCCTTTACCAGTGTCTCACAGACCACCCCACCTACATGCCAGTACCAGTGTCTCACAGTCCACCCCACCTACGTGCCTGTACCAGTGTCTCAAAGACCACCCCACCTACATGCCTGCACCAGTGTCTCAAAGATCCCCCCACGTACGTGCCTGTGCCTGTACCAGTGTCTCACAGAGCACCCCACCTACGTGCCTGTACCAGTGTCTCAAAGACCACCCCACCTACATGCCTGCACCAGTGTCTCAAAGACCCCCCACGTACGTGCCTGTACCAGTGTCTCAAAGACCACCCACCTACATGCCTGCACCAGTGTCTCAAAGACCCCCCCACGTACGTGCCTGTACCAGTGTCTCAAAGACCATCCACCTACATGCCTGCACCAGTGTCTCACAGATCACCCCACCTACATGCCTGCACCAGTGTCTCAAAGACCCCCCACCTACGTGCCTGCACCAGTGTCTCAAAGACCACCCCACCTACATGCCTGTACCAGTGTCTCAAAGACCCCCGACCTATGTGCCTGTACCAGTGTCTCAAAGACCACCCCAACTACATGCCTGCACCAGTGTCTCAAAGACCCCCCACGTACGTGCCTGTACCAGTGTCTCAAAGACCACCCACCTACATGCCTGCACCAGTGTCTCACAGACCCCCCCACGTACGTGCCTGTACCAGTGTCTCACAGATCACCCCACCTACATGCCTGTACCAGTGTCTCAAAGACCCCCGACCTATGTGCCTGTACCAGTGTCTCAAAGACCACCCCACCTACGTGCCTCTACCAGTGTCTCACAGACCACCCCACCTACATGCCTGTACAAGTGTCTCAAAGAGCACCCACCTACGTGCCTGCACCAGTGTCTCAACGACACCCCACGTACGTGCCTGCACCAGTGTCTCAAAGACCCCCCACGTACGTGCCTGCACCAGTGTCTCAAAGACCCCCCACCTACGTGCCTGCACCAGTGTCTCACAGACCACCCCAACTACATGCCTGTACCAGTGTCTCAAAGACCCCCCACCTACGTGCCTGCACTAGTATCTCAACGACACCCCACCTACATGCCTGCACCAGTGTCTCAAAGACCCCCCACGTACGTGCCTGTACCAGTGTCTCAAAGACCACCCACCTACATGCCTGCACCAGTGTCTCAAAGACCCCCCACGTACGTGCCTGTACCAGTGTCTCACAGATCACCCCACCTACATGCCTGTACCAGTGTCTCAAAGACCCCCGACCTATGTGCCTGTACCAGTGTCTCAAAGACCACCCCACCTACATGCCTGTACCAGTGTCTCAAAGACCACCCCACCTACATGCCTGTACCAGTGTCTCACAGACCACCCCACCTACATTCCTGGACCAGTGTCTCAAAGACCACCCCACGTACGTGCCTGTACCAGTGTCACAAAGACCACCCACCTACATGCCTGTACCAGTGTCTCAAAGACCCCCCCACGTACGTGCCTGTACCAGTATCTCAATGACCACCCACCTACATGCCTGTACCAGTGTCTCACAGACCACCCCACCTACGTGCCTTTACCAGTGTCTCACAGACCACCCCACCTACATGCCTGTACCAGTGTCTCACAGTCCACCCCACCTACGTGCCTGTACCAGTGTCTCACAGACCACCCCACCTACATGCCTGCACCAGTGTCTCACAGACCAACCCACCTACATGCCTGCACCAGTGTCTCAAAGATCCCCCCTCGTACGTGCCTGTACCAGTGTCTCACAGACCACCCCACCTACGTGCCTGTACCAGTGTCTCAAAGACCACCCCACCTACATGCCTGCACCAGTGTCTCAAAGACCCCCCACGTACATGCCTGCACCAGTGTCTCAAAGACCATCCACCTAGGTGCCTGCACCAGTGTCTCACAGACCACCCCACCTACGTGCCTGCACCAGTGTCTCAAAGACCCCCCCACCTACGTGCCTGTACCAGTGTCTCACAGATTACCCCACCTACATGCCTGTACCAGTGTCTCACAGACCACCCCACCTACGTGCCTGTACCAGTGTCTCACATACCACCCCACCTACGTGCCTGTACCAGTGTCACAAAGACCACCCACCTACATGCCTGTACCAGTGTCTCAAAGACCCCCCCACGTACGTGCCTGTACCAGTGTCACAAAGACCACCCACCTACATGCCTGTACCAGTGTCTCAAAGACCCCCCCACGTACGTGCCTGTACCAGTATCTCAATGACCCTCCACCTACATGCCTGTACCAGTGTCTCACAGACCACCCCACCTACGTGCCTTTACCAGTGTCTCACAGACCACCCCACCTACATGCCTGTACCAGTGTCTCACAGTCCACCCCACCTACGTGCCTGTACCAGTGTCTCAAAGACCACCCCACCTACATGCCTGCACCAGTGTCTCAAAGATCCCCCACGTACGTGCCTGTACCAGTGTCTCACAGACCACCCCACCTACGTGCCTGTACCAGTGTCTCAAAGACCACCCCACCTACATGCCTGCACCAGTGTCTCAAAGACCCCCCACGTACGTGCCTGTACCAGTGTCTCAAAGACCACCCACCTACATGCCTGCACCAGTGTCTCAAAGACCCCCCAACGTACGTGCCTGTACCAGTGTCTCAAAGACCATCCACCTACATGCCTGCACCAGTGTCTCACAGATCACCCCACCTACATGCCTGCACTAGTGTCTCAAAGATCCCCCACCTACGTGCCTGCACCAGTGTCTCAAAGACCACCCCACCTACATACCTGCACCAGTGTCTCAAAGACCCCCCACGTACGTGCCTGTACCAGTGTCTCAAAGACCACCCACCTACATGCCTGCACCAGTGTCTCACAGACCCCCCCACGTACGTGCCTGTACCAGTGTCTCACAGATCACCCCACCTACATGCCTGTACCAGTGTCTCAAAGACCCCCGACCTATGTGCCTGTAACAGTGTCTCAAAGACCACCCCACCTACGTGCCTGTACCAGTGTCTCACAGACCACCCCACCTACATGCCTGTACAAGTGTCTCAAAGAGCACCCACCTACGTGCCTGCACCAGTGTCTCACGACACCCCACGTACGTGCCTGCACCAGTGTCTCAAAGACCCCCCACGTACGTGCCTGCACCAGTGTCTCAAAGACCCCCCACCTACGTGCCTGCACCAGCGTCTCACAGACCACCCCAACTACATGCCTGTACCAGTGTCTCAAAGACCCCCCACCTACGTGCCTGCACCAGTGTCTCAACGACACCCCACCTACATGCCTGCACCAGTGTCTCAAAGACCACCCCACCTACATGCCTGCACCAGTGTCTCAAAGATCCCCCACGTACGTGCCTGTACCAGTGTCTCACAGACCACCCCACCTACGTGCCTGTACCAGTGTCTCAAAGACCACCCCACCTACATGCCTGCACCAGTGTCTCAAAGACCCCCCACGTACGTGCCTGTACCAGTGTCTCAAAGACCACCCACCTACATGCCTGCACCAGTGTCTCAAAGACCCCCCAACGTACGTGCCTGTACCAGTGTCTCAAAGACCATCCACCTACATGCCTGCACCAGTGTCTCACAGATCACCCCACCTACATGCCTGCACTAGTGTCTCAAAGATCCCCCACCTACGTGCCTGCACCAGTGTCTCAAAGACCACCCCACCTACATACCTGCACCAGTGTCTCAAAGAACCCCCACGTACGTGCCTGTACCAGTGTCTCAAAGACCACCCACCTACATGCCTGCACCAGTGTCTCACAGACCCCCCCACGTACGTGCCTGTACCAGTGTCTCACAGATCACCCCACCTACATGCCTGTACCAGTGTCTCAAAGACCCCCGACCTATGTGCCTGTAACAGTGTCTCAAAGACCACCCCACCTACGTGCCTGTACCAGTGTCTCACAGACCACCCCACCTACATGCCTGTACAAGTGTCTCAAAGAGCACCCACCTACGTGCCTGCACCAGTGTCTCACGACACCCCACGTACGTGCCTGCACCAGTGTCTCAAAGACCCCCCACGTACGTGCCTGCACCAGTGTCTCAAAGACCCCCCACCTACGTGCCTGCACCAGCGTCTCACAGACCACCCCAACTACATGCCTGTACCAGTGTCTCAAAGACCCCCCACCTACGTGCCTGCACCAGTGTCTCAACGACACCCCACCTACATGCCTGCACCAGTGTCTCAAAAACCCCCCATGTACGTGCCTGTACCAGTGTCTCAAAGACCACCCACCTACATGCCTGCACCAGTGTCTCAAAGACCCCCCACGTACGTGCCTGTACCAGTGTCTCACAGATCACCCCACCTACATGCCTGTACCAGTGTCTCAAAGACCCCCGACCTATGTGCCTGTACCAGTGTCTCAAAGACCACCCCACCTACGTGCCTGTACCAGTGTCTCACAGACCACCCCACCTACATGCCTGTACAAGTGTCTCAAAGAGCACCCACCTACGAGCCTGCACCAGTGTCTCAACGACACCCCACGTACGTGCCTGCACCAGTGTCTCAAAGACCCCCACGTACGTGCCTGCACCAGTGTCTCAAAGACCCCTCCACCTACGTGCCTGCACCAGTGTCTCACAGACCACCCCAACTACATGCCTGTACCAGTGTCTCAAAGAATCCCCACCTACGTGCCTGTACCAGTGTCTCACAGACCACCCCCCCTACATGCCTGTACCAGTGTCTCAAAGACCCCCCACCTACGTGCCTGCACCAGTGTCTCAACGACACCCCACGTACGTGCCTGCACCAGTGTCTCAAAGACCCCCCACGTACGTGCCTGCACCAGTGTCTCACAGACCACCCTACCTACGTGCCTGCACCAGTGTCTCAAAGACCCCCCACGTACGTGCCTGCACCAGTGTCTCAAAGACCCCCCACCTACGTGCCTGTACCAGTGTCTCAAAGACCACCCCACCTACATGCCTGCACCAGTGTCTCACAGATCACCCCACCTACATGCCTGCACCAGTGTCTCAAAGACCCCCCACCTACGTGCCTGCACCAGTGTCTCAAAGACCACCCCACCTACATGCCTGTACCAGTGTCTCAAAGACCCCCGACCTATGTGCCTGTACCAGTGTCTCAAAGACCACCCCAACTACATGCCTGCACCAGTGTCTCAAAGACCCCCCACGTACGTGCCTGTACCAGTGTCTCAAAGACCACCCACCTACATGCCTGCACCAGTGTCTCACAGACCCCCCCACGTACGTGCCTGTACCAGTGTCTCACAGATCACCCCACCTACATGCCTGTACCAGTGTCTCAAAGACCCCCGACCTATGTGCCTGTACCAGTGTCTCAAAGACCACCCCACCTACGTGCCTCTACCAGTGTCTCACAGACCACCCCACCTACATGCCTGTACAAGTGTCTCAAAGAGCACCCACCTACGTGCCTGCACCAGTGTCTCAACGACACCCCACGTACGTGCCTGCACCAGTGTCTCAAAGACCCCCCACGTACGTGCCTGCACCAGTGTCTCAAAGACCCCCCACCTACGTGCCTGCACCAGTGTCTCACAGACCACCCCAACTACATGCCTGTACCAGTGTCTCAAAGACCCCCCACCTACGTGCCTGCACTAGTATCTCAACGACACCCCACCTACATGCCTGCACCAGTGTCTCAAAGACCCCCCACGTACGTGCCTGTACCAGTGTCTCAAAGACCACCCACCTACATGCCTGCACCAGTGTCTCAAAGACCCCCCACGTACGTGCCTGTACCAGTGTCTCACAGATCACCCCACCTACATGCCTGTACCAGTGTCTCAAAGACCCCCGACCTATGTGCCTGTACCAGTGTCTCAAAGACCACCCCACCTACATGCCTGTACCAGTGTCTCAAAGACCACCCCACCTACATGCCTGTACCAGTGTCTCACAGACCACCCCACCTACATTCCTGGACCAGTGTCTCAAAGACCACCCCACGTACGTGCCTGTACCAGTGTCACAAAGACCACCCACCTACATGCCTGTACCAGTGTCTCAAAGACCCCCCCACGTACGTGCCTGTACCAGTATCTCAATGACCACCCACCTACATGCCTGTACCAGTGTCTCACAGACCACCCCACCTACGTGCCTTTACCAGTGTCTCACAGACCACCCCACCTACATGCCTGTACCAGTGTCTCACAGTCCACCCCACCTACGTGCCTGTACCAGTGTCTCACAGACCACCCCACCTACATGCCTGCACCAGTGTCTCACAGACCAACCCACCTACATGCCTGCACCAGTGTCTCAAAGATCCCCCCTCGTACGTGCCTGTACCAGTGTCTCACAGACCACCCCACCTACGTGCCTGTACCAGTGTCTCAAAGACCACCCCACCTACATGCCTGCACCAGTGTCTCAAAGACCCCCCACGTACATGCCTGCACCAGTGTCTCAAAGACCATCCACCTAGGTGCCTGCACCAGTGTCTCACAGACCACCCCACCTACGTGCCTGCACCAGTGTCTCAAAGACCCCCCCACCTACGTGCCTGTACCAGTGTCTCACAGATTACCCCACCTACATGCCTGTACCAGTGTCTCACAGACCACCCCACCTACGTGCCTGTACCAGTGTCTCACATACCACCCCACCTACGTGCCTGTACCAGTGTCACAAAGACCACCCACCTACATGCCTGTACCAGTGTCTCAAAGACCCCCCCACGTACGTGCCTGTACCAGTGTCACAAAGACCACCCACCTACATGCCTGTACCAGTGTCTCAAAGACCCCCCCACGTACGTGCCTGTACCAGTATCTCAATGACCCTCCACCTACATGCCTGTACCAGTGTCTCACAGACCACCCCACCTACGTGCCTTTACCAGTGTCTCACAGACCACCCCACCTACATGCCTGTACCAGTGTCTCACAGTCCACCCCACCTACGTGCCTGTACCAGTGTCTCAAAGACCACCCCACCTACATGCCTGCACCAGTGTCTCAAAGATCCCCCCACGTACGTGCCTGTACCAGTGTCTCACAGACCACCCCACCTACGTGCCTGTACCAGTGTCTCAAAGACCACCCCACCTACATGCCTGCACCAGTGTCTCAAAGACCCCCCACGTACGTGCCTGTACCAGTGTCTCAAAGACCACCCACCTACATGCCTGCACCAGTGTCTCAAAGACCCCCCAACGTACGTGCCTGTACCAGTGTCTCAAAGACCATCCACCTACATGCCTGCACCAGTGTCTCACAGATCACCCCACCTACATGCCTGCACTAGTGTCTCAAAGATCCCCCACCTACGTGCCTGCACCAGTGTCTCAAAGACCACCCCACCTACATGCCTGCACCAGTGTCTCAAAGACCCCCCACGTACGTGCCTGTACCAGTGTCTCAAAGACCACCCACCTACATGCCTGCACCAGTGTCTCACAGACCCCCCCACGTACGTGCCTGTACCAGTGTCTCACAGATCACCCCACCTACATGCCTGTACCAGTGTCTCAAAGACCCCCGACCTATGTGCCTGTAACAGTGTCTCAAAGACCACCCCACCTACGTGCCTGTACCAGTGTCTCACAGACCACCCCACCTACATGCCTGTACAAGTGTCTCAAAGAGCACCCACCTACGTGCCTGCACCAGTGTCTCACGACACCCCACGTACGTGCCTGCACCAGTGTCTCAAAGACCCCCCACGTACGTGCCTGCACCAGTGTCTCAAAGACCCCCCACCTACGTGCCTGCACCAGCGTCTCACAGACCACCCCAACTACATGCCTGTACCAGTGTCTCAAAGACCCCCCACCTACGTGCCTGCACCAGTGTCTCAACGACACCCCACCTACATGCCTGCACCAGTGTCTCAAAGACCCCCCACGTACGTGCCTGTACCAGTGTCTCAAAGACCACCCACCTACATGCCTGCACCAGTGTCTCAAAGACCCCCCCCACGTACGTGCCTGTACCAGTGTCTCACAGATCACCCCACCTACATGCCTGTACCAGTGTCTCAAAGACCCCCGACCTATGTGCCTGTACCAGTGTCTCAAAGACCACCCCACCTACGTGCCTGTACCAGTGTCTCACAGACCACCCCACCTACATGCCTGTACAAGTGTCTCAAAGAGCACCCACCTACGAGCCTGCACCAGTGTCTCAACGACACCCCACGTACGTGCCTGCACCAGTGTCTCAAAGACCCCCACGTACGTGCCTGCACCAGTGTCTCAAAGACCCCCCCACCTACGTGCCTGCACCAGTGTCTCACAGACCACCCCAACTACATGCCTGTACCAGTGTCTCAAAGAATCCCCACCTACGTGCCTGTACCAGTGTCTCACAGACCACCCCCCCTACATGCCTGTACCAGTGTCTCAAAGACCCCCCACCTACGTGCCTGCACCAGTGTCTCAACGACACCCCACGTACGTGCCTGCACCAGTGTCTCAAAGACCCCCCACGTACGTGCCTGCACCAGTGTCTCACAGACCACCCTACCTACGTGCCTGCACCAGTGTCTCAAAGACCCCCCACGTACGTGCCTGCACCAGTGTCTCAAAGACCCCCCACCTACGTGCCTGTACCAGTGTCTCAAAGACCACCCCACCTACGTGCCTGCACCAGTGTCTCAAAGACCCCCCCACGTACGTGCCTGTACCAGTGTCTCACAGAACACCCCCCCTACATGCCTGTACCAGTGTCTCAAAGACCCCCCACCTACATGCCTGCACCAGTGTCTCAACGACACCCCACGTACGTGCCTGTACCAGTGTCTCAAAGATCACCCCACCTACATGCCTGTACCAGTGTCTCACAGACCACCCTACCTACGTGCCTGCACCAGTGTCTCAAAGACCCCCCACGTACGTGCCTGCACCAGTGTCTCAAAGACCCCCCACCTACGTGCCTGCACCAGTGTCTCACAGACCAACCCAACTACAGGCCTGTACCAGTGTCTCACAGACCACCCCCCCTACATGCCTGTATCAGTGTCTCAAAGACCCCCCACCTACGTGCCTGCACCAGTGTCTCAACGACACCCCACGTACGTGCCTGCACCCGTGTCTCAAAGACCCCCTACGTACGTGCCTGCACCAGTGTCTCAAAGACCCCCCACCTACGTGCCTGCACCAGTGTCTCAAAGACCACCCCACCTACATGCCTGCACCAGTGTTTCAAAGACCCCCCACGTACGTGCCTGTACCAGTGTCTCAAAGACCACCCACCAACATGCCTGCACCAGTGTCTCAAAGACCCCCCACCTACGTGTCTGTACCAGTGTCTCAAAGACCACCCCACCTACGTGCCTGCACCAGTGTCTCAAAGACCCCCCCACGTACGTGCCTGTACCAGTGTCTCACAGATTACCCCCCCTACATGCCTGTACCAGTGTCTCAAAGACCCCCCACCTACATGCCTGCACCAGTGTCTCAACGACCCCCCACGTACGTGCCTGTACCAGTGTCTCAAAGATCACCCCACCTACATGCCTGTACCAGTGTCTCACAGACCACCCTACCTACGTGCCTGCACCAGTGTCTCAAAGACCCCCCCACGTACGTGCCTGCACCAGTGTCTCAAAGATCCCCCCTCGTACGTGCCTGTACCAGTGTCTCAACGACACCCCACGTACGTGCCTGTACCAGTGTCTCAAAGATCACCCCACCTACATGCCTGTACCAGTGTCTCACAGACCACCCTACCTACGTGCCTGCACCAGTGTCTCAAAGACCCCCCCACGTACGTGCCTGTACCAGTGTCTCAAAGACCACCCCACCTACGTGCCTGAACCAGTGTCTCAGAGACCCCCCACCTACATGCCTGTACCAGTGTCTCAAAGAGCACCCCACCTATGTGCCTGTACCAGTGTCTCAAAGATCACCCCACCTACATGCCTGTACCAGTGTCTCAAAGATCACCCCACCTATGTGCCTGTACCAGTGTCTCAAAGACCCCCCCACCTACATGCCTGGACCAGTGTCTCAAAGACCACCCCTGACGTGCCTGTACCAGTGTCTCACAGATCACCCCACCTACATGCCTGTACCAGTGTCTCAAAGACCACCCCACCTATGTGCCTGTACCAGTGTCTCAAAGACCCCCCCACCTACATGCCTGTACCAGTGTCTCAAAGACCACCCCTGACGTGCCTGTACCAGTGTCTCACAGATCACCCCACCTACGTGCCTGTACCAGTGTCTCAAAGATCACCCCACCTATGTGCCTGTACCAGTGTCTCAAAGACCACCCCACCTATGTGCCTGCACCAGTGTCTCAAAAACCACCCCTGACGTGCCTGTACCAGTGTCTCAAAGATCACCCCACCTACGTGCCTGTACCAGTGTCTCAAAGACCCCCCCACCTATGTGCCTGTACCAGTGTCTCAAAGACCACCCCTGACGTGCCTGTACCAGTGTCTCAAAGATCACCCCACCTACGTGCCTGTACCAGTGTCTCAAAGACCCCCCACCTACGTGCCTGTACCAGTGTCTCAAAGACCCCCCCACCTACATGCCTGTACCAGTGTCTCAAAGATCACCCCACCTATGTGCCTGTACCAGTGTCTCAAAGATCACCCCACCTATGTGCCTGTACCAGTGTCTCAAAGATCACCCCACCTACATGCCTGTACCAGTGTCTCACAGACCACCCTACCTACGTGCCTGCACCAGTGTCTCAAAGACCCCCCCACGTACGTGCCTGCACCAGTGTCTCAAAGACCCCCCCACGTACGTGCCTGTACCAGTGTCTCACAGATCACCCCCCCTACATGCCTGTACCAGTGTCTCAAAGACCACCCCACCTACGTGCCTGAACCAGTGTCTCAGAGACCCCCCACCTACATGCCTGTACCAGTGTCTCAAAGATCACCCCTCCTATGTGCCTGTACCAGTGTCTCAAAGATCACCCCACCTATGTGCCTGTACCAGTGTCTCAAAGACCACCCCACCTACATGCCTGTACCAGTGTCTCAAAGATCACCCCACCTATGTGCCTGTACCAGTGTCTCAAAGACCCCCCACCTACATGCCTGTACCAGTGTCTCAAAGACCCCCCCCACCTACATGCCTGTACCAGTGTCTCAAAGACCACCCCTGACGTGCCTGTACCAGTGTCTCAAAGATCACCCCACCTACATGCCTGTACCAGTGTCTCAAAGACCACCCCTGACGTGCCTGTACCAGTGTCTCAAAGATCACCCCACCTACATGCCTGTACCAGTGTCTCAAAGACCACCCCTGACGTGCCTGTACCAGTGTCTCACAGATCACCCCACCTACATGCCTGTACCAGTGTCTCAAAGACCACCCCACCTATGTGCCTGTACCAGTGTCTCAAAGACCACCCCTGACGTGCCTGTACCAGTGTCTCAAAGACCCCCCCACCTATGTGCCTGTACCAGTGTCTCAAAGACCACCCCTGACGTGCCTGTACCAGTGTCTCAAAGATCACCCCACCTACGTGCCTGTACCAGTGTCTCAAAGACCCCCCACCTACGTGCCTGTACCAGTGTCTCAAAGACCACCCCACCTACGTGCCTGTACCAGTGTCTCAAAGACCACCCCACCTACATGCCTGTACCAGTGTCTCAAAGACCACCCCACCTACATGCCTGTACCAGTGTCTCAAAGACCACCCCACCTACATGCCTGTACCAGTCTCTCAAAGACCACCCCGCCTACATGCCTGTGCCTGTATCTCACAAACCACCCCACCTACATGCCTGTACCAGTGTCTCAAAGACCCCCCCACCTACGTGCCGGTACCAGTGTTTTACAAACCATCCCACCTACATGCCTGTACCAGTGTCTCAAAGACCACCCCACCTACGCGCCTGTACCAGTGTCTCACAGACCACCCCACCTACGCGCCTGTACCAGTGTCTCACAGACCACCCCACCTACATGCCTGTACCAGTCTCTCAAAGACCACCCCACCTACGTGCCTGTACCAGTGTCTCAAAGACCCCCCCACGTACGTGCCTGTACCAGTGTCTCAAAGAGCACCCACCTACATGCCTGTACCAGTGTCTCAAAGAGCACCCACCTACATGCCTGTACCAGTGTCTCAACGACACCCCACGTACGTGCCTGTACCAGTGTCTCAAAGATCACCCCACCTATGTGCCTGTACCAGTGTCTCAAAGACCACTCTACCTACATGCCTGTACCAGAGTCTCAAAGACCCCCCCACCTACATGCCTGCACCAGTGTCTCAAAGACCCCCCCACCTACATGCCTGCACCAGTGTCACAAAGACCCCCCCACGTACGTGCCTGTACTAGTGTCTCAAAGACCACACCACCTACATGCCTGTACCAGTGTCTCAACGACACCCCACGTACGTGCCTGCACCAGTGTCTCAAAGACCCCCCACCTACATGCCTGTACCAGTGTCTCAACGACACCCCACGTACGTGCCTGTACCAGTGTCTCAAAGACCACACCACCTACATGCCTGTACCAGTGTCTCAACGACACCCCACGTACGTGCCTGTACCAGTGTCTCAAAGATCACCCCACCTACATGCCTGCACCAGTGTCTCAAAGACCACCACACATACATGCCTGTACCAGTGTCTCAAAGATCACCCCACCTACATGCCTGCACCAGTGTCTCAAAGACCCCCACCTACATGCCTGCACCAGTGTCTCAAAGACCCCCCACCTACATGCCTGCACCAGTGTCTCAAAGACCACCACACATACATGCCTGTACCAGTGTCTCAAAGACCCCCGACCTACATGCCTGTACCAGTGTCTCAAAGACCCCCCACCTACATGCCTGCACCAGTGTCTCAAAGACCCCCCCACGTACGTGCCTGTACCAGTGTCTCAAAGACCACACCACCTACGTGCCTGTACCAGTGTCTCAAAGATCACCCCACCTATGTGCCTGTACCAGTGTCTCAAAGATCACCCCACCTATGTGCCTGTACCAGTGTCTCACAGACCCCCCACGTACGTGCCTGTACCAGTGTCTCAAAGACCCCCCACCTACATGCCTGTACCAGTGTCTCAAAGACCCCCCACCTACGTGCCTGTACCAGTGTCTCAAAGACCACCCCACCTACATGCCTGTTCCAGTGTCTCACAGACCACCCCACCTACATGCCTGTACCAGTGTCTCAAAGACCACCCCACCTACATGTCTGTACCAGTGTCTCAAAGACCACCCCACCTACATGCCTGTACCAGTCTCTCAAAGACCACCCCGCCTACATGCCTGTACCTGTGTGTCACAAACCACCCCACCTACATGCCTGTACCAGTGTCTCAAAGACCACCCCACCTACATGCCTGTACCAGTGTCTCAAAGACCCCCCCACCTACGTGCCTGTACCAGTGTCTCACAGACCCCACCTACATGCCTGTACCAGTGTCTCACATACCACCCCACCTACGTGCCTGTACCAGTCTCTCAAAGACCAACCAACCTACGTGCCTCTACCAGTGTCTCAAAGACCACCCCACCTACGTGCCTGTACCAGTGTCTCAAAGACCA
This sequence comes from Lissotriton helveticus, assembly GCF_964261635.1. Lineage (NCBI taxonomy): Eukaryota > Metazoa > Chordata > Amphibia > Caudata > Salamandridae > Lissotriton > Lissotriton helveticus. The sequence goes on along the minus strand of NC_136070.1, from coordinate 1,276,733,537 downwards.
ACCAACCTACGTGCCTGTACCAGTGTCTCAAAGACCACCCCACCTACATGCCTGTACCAGTGTCCCAAAGACCACCCCACCTACATGCCTGTACCAGTGTCTCAAAGACCACCCCACCTACATGCCTGTACCAGTGTCTCAAAGACCCCCCCCACCTACGTGCCTGTACCAGTGTCTCATAGACCACCCCACCTACGTGCCTGTACCAGTGTCTCAAAGACCAACCAACCTACGTGCCTGTACCAGTGTCTCATAGACCACCTACGCGCCTGTACCAGTGTCTCACAGACCACCCCACCTACGCGCCTGTACCAGTGTCTCACAGACCACCCCACCTACATGCCTGTACCAGTCTCTCAAAGACCACCCCACCTACATGCCTGTACCAGTGTCTCAAAGACTACTCCACCTATGTGACTGTACCAGTGTCTCACAAACCATCCCACCTACGTGCCTGTACCAGTGTCTCATAGACCACCCCACCTACATGCTTGTACCAGTGTCTCACAGACCACCCCACCTACGTGCCTGTACCAGTGTCTCAAAGACCCCCCACCTACGTGCCTGTACCAGTGTCTCAAAGACCACCCCACCTACATGCTTGTACCAGTGTCTCACAGACCACCCCACCTACGTGCCTATACCAGTGTCTCACAGACCACCCCACCTACATGCCTGTACCAGTGCCTCAAAGACCACCCCAACTACGTGCCTGCACCAGTGTCTCAAAGATCCCCCCTCGTACGTGCCTGTACCAGTGTCTCAAAGACCCCCCACCTACGTGCCTGCACCAGTGTCTCAAAGAGCACCCACCTACGTGCCTGTACCAGTGTCTCATAGACCCCCCCACCTACATGCCTGCACCAGTGTCTCACAGACCACCCCACCTACATGCCTGTACCTGTGTCTCACAAACCGTCCTAACTACATGCCTGTACCAGTGTCTCAAAGACCACCCCACCTACATGCCTGTACCAGTGTCTCAAAGACCCCCCACCTACGTGCCTGCACCAGTGTCTCAAAGAGCACCCACCTACGTGCCTGTACCAGTGTCTCATAGACCCCCCCACCTACATGCCTGCACCAGTGTCTCACAGACCACCCCACCTACATGCCTGTACCTGTGTCTCACAAACCACCCAAACTACATGCCTGTACCAGTGTCTCAAAGACCACCCCACCTAAATGCTTGTACCAGTGTCTCACAGACCACCCCACCTACATGCCTGTACCAGTGTCTCAAAGACCCCTCCACGTACGTGCCTGTACCAGTGTCTCAAAGAGCACCCACCTACATGCCTGCACCAGTGTCTCACAGACCACCCCACCTACATGCCTGTACCAGTGTCTCAAAGACCACCCCACGTACGTGCCTGTACCTATGTCTCAAAGATCACCCACCTACATGCCTGTACCAGTGTCTCAAAGACCACAACACCGACATGCCTGTACCGGTGTCTCAAAGACCACCCCACCTACATGCCTGTACCAGTGTCTCAAAGACCAACCCACCTACATGCCTGTCCCAGTGTCTCAAAGACCAACCCACCTACGTGCCTGTACCAGTGTCTCACAAACCACCCCACCTACGCGCCTGTACCAGTGTCTCAAAGACCACCCCACCTACGTGCCTGTACCCCAGTGTCTTAAAGACCCCCCTACATGCCTGTACGAGTGTCTGAAGGACCACCCCACCTACGTGCCTGTACCAGTGTATCACAGACCACCCCACCTACATGCCTGTACCAGTGTCTCAAAGACCACCCCACCTACGTGCCTGTACCAGAGTCTCAAAGACCACCCCACCTACATGCCTGTACCAGTGTCTCAAAGACTACTCCACCTATGTGCCTGCACTAGTGTCTCAAAGACCCCCCACCTACGTGCCTGTACCAGTGTCTCAAAGACCCCCGACCTATGTGCCTGTACCAGTGTCTCAAAGACTACTCCACCTATGTGCCTGTACCAGTGTCTCAAAGACCACCACACATACATGCCTGTACCAGTGTCTCACAGACGCCCGACCTATGTGCCTGTACCAGTGTCTCAAAGACCCCCCACCTACGTGCCTGCACCAGTGTCTCAAAGACCCTCCCACCTACGTGCCTCTACCAGTGTCTTAAGGACCCCCCCCCACCCACGTGCCTGCACCAGTGTCTCAAAGACCACCCCACCTACATGCCTGCACCAGTGTCTCAAAGACCCCCCACCTACATGCCTGTACCAGTGTCTCACAGACCACCCCACCTACGTGCCTGTCCCAGTGTCTCAAAGACCCCCCACCTACATGCCTCTACCAGTGGCTCAAAGACCACCCACCTACGTGCCTGTACCAGTGTCTCACAGACCACCCCACCTACGTGCCTGTAACAGTGTCTCAAAGACCCCCCACCTACATGCCTGTACCAGTGTCTCACAGACCACCCCACCTACGTGCCTGTACCGGTGTCTCAAAGACCCCCCACCTACATGCCTGTACCAGTGTCTCACAGACCACCCCACCTACGTGCCTGTACCGGTGTCTCACAGACCCCCCACCTACATGCCTGTACCAGTGTCTCACAGACCCCCCACCTACGTGCCTGCACCAGTGTCTCAAAGACCCCCCACCTACATGCCTGTACCAGTGTCTCACAGACCCCCCACCTACGTGCCTGCACCAGTGTCTCAAAGACCCCCCACCTACATGCCTGTACCAGTGTCTTACAGACCCCCCACCTACGTGCCTGCACCAGTGGCTCAAAGACCCCCCCACCTACATGCCTGTACCAGTGTCTCACAGTCCACCCCACCTACGTGCCTGTACCAGTGTCTCACAGACGCCCCCACCTACGTGCCTGTACCACTGTCTCAAAGACCACCCCTGACGTGCCTGTACCAGTGTCTCAAAGACCCCCCACCTACATGCCTGTACCAGTGTCTCACAGACCACCCCACCTACGTTCCTGTCCCAGTGTCTCAAAGACCACCCCACCTACGTGCCTGTACCAGTGTCTCAAAGACCCCCCACCTACATGCCTGTACCAGTGTCTCACAGACCACCCACCTACATGCCTGTACCAGTGTCTCAAAGACCCCCCACCTACATGCCTGCACCAGTGTCTCAAAGACCCCTCCACGTACGTGCCTGTACCACTGTCTCAAAGACCACCCCTGACGTGCCTGTACCAGTGTCTCAAAGACCCCCCACCTACATGCCTGTACCAGTGTCTCACAGACCACCCCACCTACGTTCCTGTCCCAGTGTCTCAAAGACCACCCCACCTACGTGCCTGTACCAGTGTCTCAAAGACCCCCCACCTACATGCCTGTACCAGTGTCTCAAACACTCCCCACCTACATGCCTGTCCCAGTGTTTCAAAGACCACCCACCTACATGCCTGCACCAGTGTCTCCAAGACCCCCACCTACATGCCTGTCCCAGTGTTTCAAAGACCACCCACCTACATGCCTGCACCAGTGTCTCAAAGACCACCCCACCTACATGCCTGTACCAGTGTCTCAAAGACCACCCACCTACATGCCTGCACCAGTGTCTCAAAGACGCCCGACCTATGTGCCTGTACCAGTGTCTCAAAGACCCCCCACCTACGTGCCTGCACCAGTGTCTCAAAGACCCTCCCACCTACGTGCCTCTACCAGTGTCTTAAGGACCCCCCCCACCCACGTGCCTGCACCAGTGTCTCAAAGACCACCCCACTTACATGCCTGCACCAGTGTCTCAAAGACCCCCCACCTACATGCCTGTACCAGTGTCTCAAAGACCCCCCACCTACATGCCTCTACCAGTGGCTCAAAGACCACCCACCTACGTGCCTGTACCAGTGTCTCACAGACCACCCCACCTACGTGCCTGTAACAGTGTCTCAAAGACCCCCCACCTACATGCCTGTACCAGTGTCTCACAGACCACCCCACCTACGTGCCTGTACCGGTGTCTCAAAGACCCCCCACCTACATGCCTGTACCAGTGTCTCACAGACCACCCCACCTACGTGCCTGTACCGGTGTCTCACAGACCCCCCACCTACATGCCTGTACCAGTGTCTCACAGACCCCCCACCTACGTGCCTGCACCAGTGTCTCAAAGACCCCCACCTACATGCCTGTACCAGTGTCTCACAGACCCCCCACCTACGTGCCTGCACCAGTGTCTCAAAGACCCCCCACCTACATGCCTGTACCAGTGTCTTACAGACCCCCCACCTACGTGCCTGCACCAGTGGCTCAAAGACCTCCCCACCTACATGCCTGTACCAGTGTCTCACAGTCCACCCCACCTACGTGCCTGTACCAGTGTCTCACAGACGCCCCCACCTACGTGCCTGTACCACTGTCTCAAAGACCACCCCTGACGTGCCTGTACCAGTGTCTCAAAGACCCCCCACCTACATGCCTGTACCAGTGTCTCACAGACCACCCCACCTACGTTCCTGTCCCAGTGTCTCAAAGACCACCCCACCTACGTGCCTGTACCAGTGTCTCAAAGACCCCCCACCTACATGCCTGTACCAGTGTCTCACAGACCACCCACCTACATGCCTGTACCAGTGTCTCAAAGACCCCCCACCTACATGCCTGCACCAGTGTCTCAAAGACCCCTCCACGTACGTGCCTGTACCACTGTCTCAAAGACCACCCCTGACGTGCCTGTACCAGTGTCTCAAAGACCCCCCACCTACATGCCTGTACCAGTGTCTCACAGACCACCCCACCTACGTTCCTGTCCCAGTGTCTCAAAGACCACCCCACCTACGTGCCTGTACCAGTGTCTCAAAGACCCCCCACCTACATGCCTGTACCAGTGTCTCAAACACTCCCCACCTACATGCCTGTCCCAGTGTTTCAAAGACCACCCACCTACATGCCTGCACCAGTGTCTCCAAGACCCCCACCTACATGCCTGTCCCAGTGTTTCAAAGACCACCCACCTACATGCCTGCACCAGTGTCTCAAAGACCACCCCACCTACATGCCTGTACCAGTGTCTCAAAGACCACCCACCTACATGCCTGCACCAGTGTCTCAAAGACCACCCCACCTACATGCCTGTACCAGTGTCTCAAAGACCACCCCACCTACATGCCTGTACCAATGTCTCACAGACCACCCCACCTACATGCCTGCACCAGTGTCTCAAAGACCACCCCACCTACATGCCTGCACCAGTGTCTCAAAGACCACCCCACCTACATGCCTGTACCAGTGTCTCAAAGACCACCCCACCTACATGCCTGTACCAATGTCTCAAAGACCACCCCACCTACATGCCTGTACCAGTGTCTCAAAGACCACCCCACCTACATGCCTGTACCAATGTCTCACAGACCACCCCACCTACGTTCCTGTACCAGTGTCTCAAACACTCCCCACCTACATGCCTGCACCAGTGTCTCAAAGACCCCCCACCTACGTGCCTGTACCAGTGTCTCACAGATCACCCCACCTACATGCCTGTACCAGTGTCTCAAACACTCCCCACCTACATGCCTGCACCAGTGTCTCAAAGACCCCCCACCTACATGCCTGTACCAGTGTCTCATAGACCACCTACGCGTCTGTACCAGTGTCTCAAAGACCACCCCACCTACATGCCTGTACCAGTGTCTCAAACACTCCCCACCTACATGCCTGCACCAGTGTCTCACAGACCACCCCACCTACATGCCTGCACCAGTGTCTCAAAGACCCCCCACCTACATGCCTGTACCAGTGTCTCAAAGACCACCCCACCTACATGCCTGCACCAGTGTCTCAAAGACCACCCCACCTACATGCCTGTACCAGTGTCTCAAAGACCACCCCTGACGTGCCTGTACCAGTGTCTCACAGATCACCCCACCTACCTGCCTGTACCAGTGTCTCAAAGACCACCCCACCTACCTGCCTGCACCAGTGTCTCAAAGACCACCCCACCTACATGCCTGTACCAGTGTCTCAAAGACCCCCACCTACATGCCTGCACCAGTGTCTCAAAGACCCCCCACCTACATGCCTGTTCCAGTGTCTCAAAGACCACCCCACCTACATGCCTGTACCAGTGTCTCAAACACTCCCCACCTACATGCCTGCACCAGTGTCTCAAAGACCACCCCACCTACATGCCTGTACCAGTGTCTCACAGACCACCCCACCTACATGCCTGTCCCAGTGTCTCACAGACCACCCCACCTACATGCCTGTCCCAGTGTTTCAAAGACCACCACCTACATGCCTGCACCAGTGTCTCAAAGACCCCCCACCTACATGCCTGCACCAGTGTCTCAAAGACCACCCCACCTACATGCCTGTACCAGTGTCTCAAACACTCCCCACCTACGTGCCTGTACCAGTGTCTCAAAGACCCCCCCACCTACATGCCTGTACCAGTGTCTCACAGACCACCCCACCTACCTGCCTGTACCAGTGTCTCAAAGACCACCCCACCTACCTGCCTGCACCAGTGTCTCAAAGACCCCCACCTACATGCCTGTACCAGTGTCTCAAAGACCCCCACCTACATGCCTGCACCAGTGTCTCAAAGACCCCCCACCTACATGCCTGTACCAGTGTCTCAAAGACCCCCACCTACATGCCTGTACCAGTGTCTCAAAGACCCCCACCTACATGCCTGTACCAGTGTCTCAAAGACCCCCACCTACATGCCTGTACCAGTGTCTCAAAGACCCCCACCTACATGCCTGTACCAGTGTCTCAAAGACCCCCACCTACATGCCTGTACCAGTGTCTCAAAGACCACCCCACCTACATGCCTGTACCAGTGTCTCAAAGACCCCCACCTACATGCCTATACCAGTGTTTCAAAGACCACCACCTACATGCCTGCACCAGTGTCTCAAAGACCCCCACCTACATGCCTGTACCAGTCTCTCAAAGACCACCCCGCCTACATGCCTGTCCCAGTGTCTCACAGACCACCCCACCTACATGCCTGTACCAGTGTCTCAAAGACCCCCACCTACATGCCTGCACCAGTGTCTCAAAGACCACCCCACCTACATGCCTGCACCAGTGTCTCAAAGACCACCCCACCTACATGCCTGCACCAGTGTCTCAAAGACCCCCACCTACATGCCTGCACCAGTGTCTCAAAGACCCCCACCTACATGCCTCTACCAGTGTATGAAGGACCACCCCACCTACATGCCTGTACCAATGTCTCACAGACCACCCCACCTACATGCCTGCACCAGTGTCTCAAAGAGACCCCACCTACATGCCTGTACCAGTGTCTCAAACACTCCCCACCTACATGCCTGTACCAGTGTCTCAAACACTCCCCACCTACATGCCTGTACCAGTGTCTCAAACACTCCCCACCTACATGCCTGCACCAGTGTCTCAAGCACTGTAACTTTCAGTGTACAGAGTCTGAACCCCCGGGTTCTTTTCTTGGAAGAGAAGTTAAGCTGCTAAATTGGATATTATGCTTTTGCAGGAAACCCATTTAAAAGCCACGAGAACATTCGTACTGAGCCGCGGGTTCATTAGCAGGCCTAATATTAGACACAAATGAAATGATAGAAGTTTGACTTTCGCTGCAGTGGCCTCTTGTTCATTAAATTAAGCTACTTGATAACTCACCACCATCGAACCATGTTGTCCCTTGTGGCTTTCCGTCTCTCTCTGCTGCTCTCAACTACACGTGCGGCCCTCGCCCATGTCCGCTGATTCACCCTGCCTGCTGTCCTGCTCTGCTGCCTGTGCGGCTCTTGTGTCCTTACACTGCCTCACCCTGCCTGCTATCCTGCTCTGTGCCTGTGCAGCTCTTGTATCCTTACACTGCTCCACCCTGACTGCTGTCCTGCTCTGCTGCCTGCGCGGCTCTCGTATCCTTACACTGCCTCACCCTGCCTGCTCACCTGCTCTGCCGCCTGTGCAACTGTTATATCCTTACACTTCTTCGCCCAGCCTGCTATCCTGCTCTGCTGCCTGTGCTGCTCTCATATCCTTACACTGCTTCACCCTGCCTGCTGCCTGCTCTGCTGCCTGTGAGGCTCTCATATCTTTACACTGCTTCGCCCTGCCTGCTGTCCTGCTCTGCTGCCTGTGCGGCTCTCGTATCTTTACACTGCCTCACCCTGCCTGCTGTCCTGCTCTGCTGCCTGTGCGGCTCTCATATCTTTACACTGCTTCGCCCTGCCTGCTGTCCTGCTCTGCTGCTTGTGCTTCTCTCGTATCCTTACACTGCCTCACCCTGCCTGCTATCCTGCTCTGCTGCCTGTGCTTCTCTCGTATCCTTACACTGCCTCACCCTGCCTGCTATCCAGCTCTGCTGCCTGTGCGGCCCTCGTATCCTTACACTGCCTCACCCTGCCTGCTGTCCTGCTCTGCTGCCTGTGCGGCTGTTGTATCCTTACACTGCTTCACCCTGCCTGCTGCCTGCTCTGCTGCCTGTGCTGCTCTCGTATCCTTACACTGCTCCGCTCTGCCTGCTGCGCTGCCTGCTCTTCTGCTATGATGCCTGGGTAATAGAAACAGGGGAAACCCAATTTACCCTTGTAGGCTTGGGCACAAGGTAATTAAAGTCAAAAAGGTGCTACAAGGGACTTGATTCTGGGACCAGATTTGCTCAGTTTGGAGTCGTATTAGGATAATCGCACTCCTGTGTATCAAAAAAATATATCACATCGAGAAAATTGTAGCAATGGAATAAATCACTGGAAGGAAGAAGATACACGGAACCAGAAAAATTATATTCATAAGAAGTTTATGGATTTTAGTAATGTACTTTACAGGTAAACATATGGGGAGACATATGAACCAACACATTTTGTGCAAAAAAGTAATGAACAGAGGTATAAACAACATAAACACTTCAGTTCAATACTAAACATCAGGCTCCTACAGAATAAGACAGACAACCAGCAAAATTAATCAGCAATGGTTGTATGCTCGTGCATAAGCAACGTTGATGGAGATGATGTAGATGTCGACGTTTCGGTCTATGATGCTGCCGTCATGTAGACCATCATCAGGACCAAACAATTCATTGTTGGTGAAAATACCCCCTGAAAAGGAACGCTTCAGAGCTTCGTATGTGAATTAAGGTAATAAAGCCAGGGAATGAATCTGAGTAATGGCGTATTAGAAGACGCTGTGTTATGTGACTTGAACAACCAGACGTCTTAACTGGCATATATAGTACAATTAGTTCTCAAGTGGTTCGGCGCTGCTCAAAAAAGTCAACTGGAGATGGGTAAAGTTTACTGGCTTTATTACCTTAATTCACATACGAAGCTCTGAAGCGTTCATTTTCAGGGGGTATTTTCACCAACAATGAATTGTTTGGTCCTGATGATGGTCTACATGACGGCAGCATCATAGACCGAAATGTCGACATCTACATCATCTCCATCAACGTTGCTTATGCACGAGCATACAACCATTGCTGATTAATTTTGCTGGTTGTCTGTCTTATTCTGTAGGAGCCTGATGTTTAGTATTGAACTGAAGTGGTTATGTTGTTTATACCTCTGTTCATTACTTTTTTGCACAAAATTCGTTGGTTCATATGTCTCCCCATATGTTTACCTGTAAAGTACATTACTAAAATCCATAAACTTCTTATGAATATAATTTTTCTGGTTCCGTGTATCTTCTTCCTTCCAGTGATTTATTCCATTGCTACAATTTTCTCTATGTGATATATTTTTTTGATACACAGGAGTGCGATTATCCTAATACGACTCCAAACTGAGCAAATCTGGTCCCAGAATCAAGTCCCTTGTATGATGCCTGGGTGGCTCTCGTATCATTACACTGCTAAGCCCTGTCAGCTGTCCTGCTCTGTGCCTGTACAGCCTCATATCCTTACACTGCTTCCGATGCCTGCTGTCCTGCTCTGCTGCCTGTGCGGATCTCGTATCCTTACACTGCTTCGCTATGCCTGCTGTCCTGCTCTGCTGCCTGTGCGGATCTCGTATCCTTACACTTCTCCACCCTGACTGCTGTCCTGCTCTGCTGCCTGTGCTGCTCTTCTATCCTTACACTGCCTCGCCCTGCCTGCTATCCTGCTTTGCTGCCTGTGAGGCTCGTGTATCCTTACACTGCCTCGCCCTGCCTGCTGTCCTGCTCTGCTGCCTGTGCTGCTCTCGTATCCTTACACTGCAGCTTTGTCCTGCCTGCTGTCCTGCTCTGCTGCCTGTGCTGCTCTCGTATCCTTACACAGCTTCCCCCTGCCTGCTGTCCTGCTCTGCTGCCTGTGCTGCTCTTCTATCCTTACACTTCTCCACCCTGACTGCTGTCCTGCTCTGCTGCCTGTGCTGCTCTTCTATCCTTACACTGCCTCGCCCTGCCTGCTATCCTGCTTTGCTGCCTGTGAGGCTCTTGTATCCTTACACTTCTTTGCCCTGCCTGCTGTCCTGCTCTGCTGCCTGTGCTGCTCTTCTATCCTTACACTTCTCCACCCTGACTGCTGTCCTGCTCTGCTGCCTGTGCTGCTCTTCTATCCTTACACTGCCTCGCCCTGCCTGCTATCCTGCTTTGCTGCCTGTGAGGCTCTTGTATCCTTACACTTCTTTGCCCTGCCTGCTGTCCTGCTCTGCTGCCTGTGCTGCTCTCGTATCCTTACACTTCTTCGTCCTGCCTGCTATCCTGCTCTGCTGCCTGTGCTGCTCTCGTATCCTTACACTGCAGCTTTGTCCTGCCTGCTGCTCTCTTGCTTGCTTTCTGCCTCTCTGGCACATGGATCTCTGCCCCACCTCAGTCAAGACCTATTTTGGATCTTTTTAATGGCACAGAATAAAGAAAGCAAGCATTGGCACAGCCTAGAGATCAGGCATGAGTGTATAAATGCATGTCCACAAGGCATTCAAACCTCTGGCTTACAACCTTCGCACGCACCAATGCTGTTCATCACACGAAAGCCAGTGCTACTGGCTTTGTCAAAGCTGAGAAAAGTAAGAAAAAAGGTTTGTTTTCTCTCTACTAGAATTGACATCATTAAATATGAAAAACGGTGACGATCTCTTGTGCTTTTCATATGCAAAATAGTCCCTCGCGCATCCATGGAAGCACTTCTTAGAGAGCGGAAGGATGCAACAACCAGCCATCAGTATGAGGTGAGAGAGCCACTCTTAGTAAAAAGTGTCTCTCGCGTAGGATAGCAGATGGACTGTACTGGATGAGACCTAAAAACCTAGGGCCCTATTTATAATTTCTTCACTCAGAGCAGCAGGACACATCGCTGCGCCGTGTGAAAGGGTGGGAAGCGCCGTATCTACCACGACATGCTGCATCCTGCTCTCTCCTCACAGAACAGAGCACAGGCACAGGTAGAAAGAGGAAAAAACGAGGCAAAATAAGGATCTTTTTCTTCATTAAGCCTCCCGTGGGAAGGCGTGGCATTGCGACACTTTCTGCGGACTACCCCTCATGCTAAAGCTGGGAATTTGTCAAAATCCGTGAGGTAGATGTGTGGGAACATCCATGCTCCAGCCTTGTTCCACTAATGCTCCACCCATGCTCCAACCACGCTCCACCCACGCTCCACCCATGCTCCACCTTTGCTTCACCCATGCTCCACCCACGCTCCACCCATGCTCCACCCTTGTTCCACCCATGCTCCACCCATGCTCCACCCTTGTTCCACTCATGCTCCACACATGCTCCCCACATGCTCCACCCACGCTCCACTCTTGCTTCACCCATGCTCCACCCATGCTCCACCCTTGTTCCACTCATGCTCCACACATGCTCCACACATGCTCCACCCACGCTCCACTCTTGCTTCACCCATGCTCCACCCATGCTCCACCCACGCTCCACCCACACTCCACCCATGCTCCACCCATGCTCCACCCACGCTCCACCCATGCTCCACCCATGCTCCACCCATGCTCCACCCATGCTCCACCCATGCTCCACCCACGCTCCACTCTTGCTTCACCCATGCTCCACCCATGCTCCACCCTTGTTCCACTCATGCTCCACACATGCTCCACACATGCTCCACCCACGCTCCACTCTTGCTTCACCCATGCTCCACCCATGCTCCACCCACGCTCCACCCACACTCCACCCATGCTCCACCCATGCTCCACCCATGCTCCACCCATGCTCCACCCACGCTCCACTCTTGCTTCACCCATGCTCCACCCATGCTCCACCCACGCTCCACCCACACTCCACCCATGCTTCACCCATGCTCCACCCATGCTCCACCCACGCTCCACCCATGCTCCACCCATGCTCCACCCATGCTCCACACATGCTCCACACATGCTCCACCCACGCTCCACTCTTGCTTCACCCATGCTCCACCCATGCTCCACCCACGCTCCACCCACACTCCACCCATGCTTCACCCATGCTCCACCCATGCTCCACCCACGCTCCACCCATGCTCCACCCATGCTCCACCCATGCTCCACCCATGCTCCACCCAGGGCCGGACTGGCTACCGGGCAGTTGTGTGTGCTGCCGAGCTGGGTGCCGATTCCGTTGATAGGGACCTGCGTGTGAAAAACAAAATTCGTTTTGCTTTTTTTATTTCAATGCGAACGCAGGTCCCCATCAACGAAATAAGCCCCCACCACAGAGAAATTAGCGCCTAGCTTGGAAGCACACACAGCAGCCCGGTAGCCAGTCCGGCCCTGGCTCCACCCACACTCCACCCACTCTCCACCTACGCTCCACCCACGCTCCACCCACCCTCCACCCATGCTTCACCCACACTCCACCCACACTCCACCCACGCTCCAACCACGCTCCACCCACGCTCCACCTGTGGTAAATAAATAATTATTACCGGTACTATTTTTCTATGCATTAACTGAAAACAGATAGCTCAATAAATAAGAGGCAGGATCCGTGATATCTGAGTCAGAATGGGCTTTAATCAGATGGCTCGAGCCAATGGACCATCGGGTTCCATCACCTGCAAAGGTTCAGGAAGGGACAGACAAAAGGGGGAAGAAAATGGCATGGAATGGCAGCTGCAACGTCTCATTAACATTATACAGTATATATAGTAAAACAGTACAATTGCATGGCATACAGTGGGCGTAATAAGTGACAAACGAAAGATAAGAACACATGGGCGTGAAAAGAAGGCGTGCACAGGGCGTGCACGGAGACATGTGATGTAAACGTCACAGAGGTGTCATAAATGGGTGGATACATGGAGGGGGCTACCCGGGCAGCTGGAACCTTTAACCTACTGGTGCGCGCAAACGGGCCATGACGTGTAACTAGGGAGAGCTGGGGGCTCTGACTTCTGCACTAGAAGAGGAGACTAAAGTCTGGGATGTCAAGACGACATGTACCTATAGCGTATCTGATATCTCGTGTTTGGAGAACATGTTGATAGAATCTAAAAGTCATCAGGGTAAAGGCTACTTGACACTAAGGCTGGTGCATGCATATATTTCTTACTGTGTTGCGTGTGCTATGAATCTTCTATGGATACTAATTCAGTAATTCTCTTGCATGGAGACAGAAAGACTAGACTATAGCTGAAGATGTTTATGCGGTTCGTTAGCTAGGAATGTGAAGCCGGGGAGCTGAACTGATAACTAGAGGCATAACATATTCTTGGCAGACAGGCAGGCAGGCCAGGCCGGGCCGGGCACCGCGCTGCTTGGCAGAAAGTAAGTGAAGGGTCAGGGATGCAAGAGGGGCTGCATCGCTCCTCAGAGTGGTTTCAGGAGACTGGAGCTTGAATCTGGTGTCCGGGCCCTATGAGGCCTAGAAACGGGGACAACTCGATGAATTAACGTGCACAATGTAAAACGTTGGCAACATAGGCCTAATACTTGTTGCTTTCACGAGAACTGGATAACTGGCATATTGACGTTGGACACAACTATAATTGCGTCTTTATTCGGTCAAGGGGGTAAATATGCATATTAATCATGCACATATAACATACGATGGGGAACACGTAGGGACACATGACAGGGCAAAATATAATTTTCCTCATTCCCTCCATGTTCCCTACGTTTCCTTCAGGAAACATCAATATTCATGATACCATCTATCTGTTCATAGAGCATCATTTGCTCGTCTCTTATCTTCCTGGAATGGGACTTAGGACTTGGAATACAAGAGGTAGCGCACAAGCCGCAAATCGCAGGGCCACATTGTAAACATAGGCAACAACTGAATATGATCATTACTACTATACCCAGGAATGACAATACTTTCCATCCCCAGGCAGATATTATACTCCAGAGCCAACCGGACCATGTCCAGGTGCCTGGATTCTGGTGTAACTGATGGGCAATTTTATGACGTCTGGTTATAGCTGAATAAACAGACGGTGCGTTATCAGGAATGAAAATGCAACAACTAGATCCGATGACTCTACAAGTTCCGCCCCTATCGGTCAGTATGACGTCAAGAACAAGGCGGTTTTGAAGAACGACAAATCTGATAGCAGATTGTTCTTCGGTTAAGTTACCTAGAGCGGAAGTAGTCTCATTCACTACTGCTTCAAGGGTTCTGGTTAACCTACGTATTAGCTTACTATTCTGGACAGGTCCTATGAAGAAAAAGAAACCTTTATTGAAATCTGTATACTGTTCTAATGCAGTTTCAGTTTGATCGACAATTGGGGACTCGATCTCCCTTCTATGTCTGACGTGTACTAGATGTGTATTCCTGTGATAATCGGATGGGGCTAGGAAAACTGGTGGCAGTAGGAAGGCAATGTAACATGTTCCATCCCAATCTAGGGGCAGACGTACATATGCGGTCTGACCACATACAAAATACGAATGACGTGAGGCTTTGAAAGTAGACTTCCCACTGTCACTATACTCGACCACAGTATTACAATCACTGTGTCCTAGATGTACTGAACCATTCTTTCTGACACATAATTCGCCTTTCACTGGTAGAACTGTAATAGCAGGTAAGTCTGGAGTAGTCTCGGACTGAACATTCAAAACCATGAAATTAGAGGAAAAGTTACCTAAATCATATACTTCATTTTCTAGATCTAACCCTGTTCTGTGGGAAAGACCTTCCTGGTCTGGGAAAACATGTTCTATTCAGAAGGGACTTATCGTCTGAGGATGATGTTAACGTAAACCATGCTCCACACGAACCATTGTGTGAAAACGGATAGGGAAAGAGTGGCAGAACTCCCTTCGGTGTCTGGAAAGGGGGGAGTCGACCACTCACCCAACAATTAGTGGCATTGCTGGTCTGGTGTGAATAGTGTAACATTCGGATAAAAGTATTGTTGCGCATGGCAAGTCGGTAGGATAACTCGTGAGGAGGTAGTTCACCAAAAGTGTGCTCTACTGTATCATTAGAGGACAAATGTACATGTGAATCAATAGGAGGAAAAAATACATGTAAAACATAACTTATGCATGTAACCGTAAGACTCAGAAATAACATAAACAATAAAGTAATTACACATCTGCTGCGCAGATTTTTACAATAACGTATTTTCTTGGAGTTTTGTCTAACTCTCTCACTATGGGGGTCTATCTCATACATGTCAGGAACCTGTCTAACCGCTTCACCCGAGAGGGACTTAAACAATTAAACTGTCTGACTTGCTAGACCGTAGCTTAAGTTTATACTCCTGCTGCGGAGTTTTCTCTAACAGGGGAAGTTTAGAGTCAGTATCTGGGCAGTCCTTGAAAAAAGTCTTTGGACGGAGTCCATGGAATCGTTTGATGTGACTGGAGTGAAGCCAGCCCTTGCGGCCCTCCACTTTGACGGCAGTCCTTGTGGTCATCAGAACGAGTTTCGGCTCTTTCCAGCGGGGCTCCAGCGGGCTTGAACGGTCAAAATTGCGAATCAAAACAAGATCTCCTGGAACGACCTCGTGCGGTTTCACCTGGGTGTTGTCTGGAAAGGCAGCCGCGACCTGTGAACGACAAGAGAGTAGTGCAGACATCAAGGAAGCTAGGTAATCTGTCAGCATATTACTGTCAACATCTGTAATTTTACGTGGCATAGGTGTACCCCACATGTTCGGGGGACGACCGAAAACAACCTCGAAAGGTGACAGACCTGAACGGGAGTGAGCGACCATTCTCATGTAAAAAAGGGCGACTGGCAGTGCTACCATCCAATCTACGCCTTTCTCGGCACAGACCTTTGCAATGCGGATTTTCAGAGTTTGATTATGTCTCTCGACGAGGCCAGATGCCTCGGGGTGTCGTACACAGTGGAACTTCCACTGGTACCCTAACAGAAGAGATACTTGTTTCATGAGTTCGGATGAGAATGGCTGGCCGTTGTCTGAATACACGACCCTGGGCAAACCATAGCGGGGGAAATACTCACGAACCAACTGCCTGGCAGTGGTCGCGGCAGTGTAATCTGGGACTGGATATGCTTCTGTCCATCTGGACAAAGCGCATACAACTACGAGGACATACTTGAAACCTCGACATCGATCCATCTGAATATAATCCATCTGGAGGACTTCAAAAGGGGGGTCAGGAGGATGGAATCCACCTTGTTCCACCGGGACACCTTTACCTGGATTGAACTGACAACATATCATGCAGGTACGCACTTTCTGCTTGGCTGCTGCTCGTAAATGCTTGTTAAACCAAAGGTTCTGGATGCTGTCTAACATAGCTTTCTCTCCTAAATGTGCAGGACTATGTGCGGTATTAATAATGACTTGAACCATAGAGTCGGGGAGAAACCATGTGGCTTTTCCCTTCGTCAACCATCCCTGATCTGTCTGGACCCCTCCTTGTTCAGACCATTTCTTGATTTCATCAGGAGTAGCATGTGTCTGTATGTCTAGTACGTCTTGTGTAGGGTCCTTAACTGTCATACAAGTAGTCTGATCGAGAACATCTGTCTTTGTCGCATTAACTGGAATGTCTGGGGTCTGAGCTGTAAGCTTGGCTGTTCGATCTGCTAGATCGTTACCTTGGGAAATGGTGTCAGTGGCTTTCGTATGTGCTTTGCACTTCATAATGGCAATGGCTTTCGGTAAATGTATTGCTTCTAACAGAGCTTGAATGAGGGGACCATGCTGAATCTTGGCTCCCTGAGAGGTCATGAAACCTCTTTCTTGCCAGAGTACTCCAAAGTCGTGTACGACTCCGAATGCATAACGTGAATCTGTATATATGTTTACTTTCAGGTTCTTAGCTCGTATGCAGGCTTGGGTCAGAGCGATGAGCTCTGCTGCTTGAGCAGACAGGGTGTCAATACGATGTGTTTCTATAACTTCAGTTTCAGTAGTCACTGCATACGCGGCTACTAACTCTCCTGTACTTGTTCTCATACATGAACCATCCACGTAAAGTGTCAGGTCTGGATCAGGTAATGCAATGTCTGTCATGTCTTGTCCTGGCTTTGTCATAATGTTAATAACTTCCACACAGTCATGTGTGGCAGGGTTTGATGTAATCGAGGGTAACAGTGTAGCAGGATTTAAAATGTTGCAGCGTCTGATTTCTATGTGTGGCTGAAACAGTGTCAGTTCATATCCTGTTAAACGTGCAATTGTCAAGTGCTGAGTCTGCGTTCGGTTTAAAAGAACTTCCACGGAGTGTGGAACCTGTACTGTCAGGGAGTGTCCTAACACTATGGAATCACTTTGTCTGATAGCTAGAGCTGTGGCTGCAACTGACTTGAGGCACGCAGGCAGAGCCTGGGCTACTGGATCTAATGTGCTAGAAAAATAAGCACAAGGCTTGTGTTGTCCTGCTTGATCTTGAGTGAGAACAGATAATGCTGTACCATCACGTTCAGTGACAAAAAGTGTAAAAGGCTTACTGTAGTTCGGTGTCGCTAATACAGGTGCTTGGCATAAAGCTTTCTTTAACTCATTGAAAACAAGTGTATGTTCCTGGGTCCAAGGGAGGACAGTCGATGTCGCTGCCTCCTGTGTCGTTAACTGTATCAGTGGTTTGGCTAGATATGCGTACTGAGGAATCCATTGTCTACAGTAAGAAGTGAGGCCGATAAAAGCTCGTACCTCCTTCTGTGTCTTGAGCTGTGGAAGATGTGCTATTAACTGGATACGGTCAGGTGTCAACTGTCTACCCCTCTTGGACAGTAAGTGTCCAAGGTATACCACTTGCTGGACACAGAATTGCAGTTTCGAAGGGGACACCTTGTGCCCCATGTCTGCCAGAAAATACAGGACTGTCAGTGACGCACGTTCGCAGTCACGTTCTGTACGGGCTGTGATCAATAGATCATCGACATACTGGAGCAGGGCAGTGTCAGTTGGCATGTGAATACTGTCTAGTTGTCTCTTAAGTGCTTGACTGTAAATACTAGGACTTTCTGTGAAACCTTGAGGAGCACGTGTGAATTTATAGCTTCTTCCATTTAAACAGAAACCGAAAAGAAACTGGCTGTCTGGGTGAATGGGAACACTAAAGAATGCGTTCTTGAGATCAATAACTGTAAAGAACGCGGCTTCGGAATCAATGGCAGTCAATAGGGAAGAGATATCTGGAACCACAGGGTACTGGGGTATGATACATTTATTAAGTTCTCGAAGGTCAATCACTAATCGATAAACTGGAGGTGCATTTGGATCAGTACGTTTAAGAATCGGAATGATAGGAGAATTACATACATTGGAGTCAGTTTCTACAACTACTCCTTGAGCAATGAGCTCGTCAATAATTTTGGATAAGGCTGCTACAGCCTCTGGTGGCAATTTGTACTGTCTGATTCGTGGTAATACAACACCTTGTTTCAGAGTGACAGGATAGGGTGTAATGTGCATACAACCTACATCAGTTGGACCTTGCGCCCATAAATGCTGTGGTACATTCAATAATCTTGGATCAAAATCACGTAACACATAATGACCTTTAAAATCACGTAAAAACAATCTCACTCCTTCCGGAGAACAGCATATGACTGCACCTAATTCTTTCAATGTTTTAATACCTAGTAAATTTTCAGGACATGATTTCGTAAGTAACAAGTCCGTAGTTCGGGACAATGGACCAACTTCTATGGAAACTGGTTTCGATATTTCATTAACAATAGGCTTTCCTGAAAATCCCAGGGAAACATTTCTTGAGCCTGAGAGTGGAGCCCCTGGAACCTCGTCATGACTAATGGTAGTCCTACTTGCCCCTGTATCAATCAGAAACTTTCTGTCTTTCCCTAATACTTGACTGTGTACATAGGGACCCTCTTGATCTACAGGAACCTCGATGAGAGGCAAGCCAACCTCCCTCTCTAGGCTATTTCATGAATACTGCTGATATTCTGGATAATCTGACTGTGCATACTGGTACATCTGTTGTGTAACGTGTTGTGTGGCAGCTATAGGCTGCGGTACTGTAACTGTCTGTTGTGCGTTCTGCGGTGGTTGCGGATTTTGCGGAACATGTTCTTGTCTAGGAGGACGCGGTCTCTCTTTCGTCTTACCTGTAGCTATGTTGTGTTTCAGAACTGCACATTCGTTTATATAATGACCTGGCTGTTTACAGTAATTGCATGTCCCTTTAACGGGAGCTGCAGAATGACTAGTTTGATTCGTACCCCTCTTCTGACCATCTGCTGGAACAGACTGTGCAACTAGTACTTTCATTTTCGTGTCTTTCATACGTCTCCTTTCGTGTTCCTGCTCTTCCCTGATTCTGTTCTGGTGATATTGTAACATCTGGAGCATCTGAGACAGAGTATTAGCTTGCCATGTACTCTCGACTTTCAATACTCGATTTTTAACTTGTGGTAAAGAATTCTCAACTAGTTTGGTAACAAAAAGATGTGGATACGACTCACTACTTGTTTTCAGACCGCTATTAATAATGAAACATTTCTCAAATCTGGAATAAAAATCACTACTGTCTTCGTCTTGTTTCTGTTTACAGGCTGAGATGGCATCCCAGTCTTCCTTTTTCGTGGCTAGTAATCTTGGCAAGACTTGTATTAATAACTCGGGCAATCCTTTAGCTTTTTCCCCAAGACCAGTACCTGGGACTCGTGTATTATCTTCGTTCTCTAACGCGGTCCAGTCAATCTTTTTCTCTCCCACCTCCCATTCTTTTTCTTTCAGTTTTTCATATATGCCCGCAGGCAACAGGACCTTTAACATTTTGATGATATCAGGATACGTGTATTCTCCCATACGGAGCATGTCTTTTAACTCCCGGTGGAACCCTGCTGGATCTTTATCGTGACAGGGCACTAACTTTTTCATTTCTAGTAGTTCTATTTTCGTTATAGGCGTGTAAACAAATACTCGTTCGAGCTCACCCCCCGTTCCCTTAACAGGATGCACTTCTCGCAACGGATTCTGTCTATCTATGTAGAATGGGGGTGAAACAGGAACGAAATGCGGAGTCAGGAACGTTCTGTATTTGTGGCCCTGTTCTAAGATGACACTAATTAAATCGGTACCTAGACCTCTCCATCTGTTTAGGAGTAACTCGTTTAGTACATTATATAACGGACCTGGATCAGAATGTTGACTCTCATACAGTGTAATGAGGTGCTGGATCATGTACATACCCATTAGTCGCTGCTCGGCTGGGGGCAGTTTCAGAAACATTTGAGCCACTACTTCGTCTGGAAACGTGGAAGAATCACTAGTCCATCGAACTGCTGATCGGGCTAGTTCTTGTTCATGCATGTTACTAAGCTCACTATAACCTATTCGTAATTTCAGAACTTTATCGGTAGCCTGGAATACTTGTTCAAGAGAACACTGTTCTGGCACGGGAGGAGGAAAAGCTTTCTTGTAGTCTAGGCGTGTGTGTCTATCAGGAGGTCTCGTCCTACCTACATACGCTATTCTGGTGGGATTCTCGTTGTCTACATCTTCGTCTGAAGATTCATTCTCTTTCTCTGCTACTATTCTTGCTTTCTCCCTCTCGTGTATGCCTATAATTTCTTTACGAATCTTTCTGTACATGGTTTCTATACTATTTTGTGTCTTGTGTTTTCCTTCGGCTATATTGTCGCTCCATCTTGTCAGGACTTTCATCTCGTCTTTTTCTTTATCAGGATGATCTTGCTCTCTTATTAAACAATTTATCAAGAACTGTAAAATCATGCTTTGAATCTCGACCTTTCTGTGTGCCATAGCTTCGTGAATACTTTCTGGATTCTCCCCTGTTCGGATAAAATGATATATTCTGTCTAGATGTTCTTTCATATCTGATATAGTGATCAAGAAGTTTGCAACTCGTCGTAAACGTACGGAATACAAGATCATGTGATCTTCACCTGGCACTGGATCATATCTACAATCATATTTACTATCAGTAAGGAACTTTTTGAGGGCTTCGTACGTAGCTACCTTTGGCGTGTGTTGTAACGCTGCGTCTCTCAGCGTCAGTCGTTTTGTTTGAGGCGGGGTGATAGGAGTACCTCCCCCTGCTCCTCCTGGACTGGAATCGTCAGTTAATACTGAATGTGCTGATGAAGTGACCGGTAAAGTAGGCATACGTAATGTGGGTTGGTCCTGGGGTACTGGCGGATTAACAGGATTCCCTGGACCAATGGCTGGAGGCACAGTAATTACATTATTAACAGGAGGTGGAAGTTGAACAGGTGGAGTAGGATTCGTTTTAGCATATTCTGGGACAGTGTCATCTAAATAGGAAGAAAGGAAAATTTCAGCTGCAGTCGGTTTATGACGCAGCTTAGTCGGGACCAATGGTGGCGGTAAATTACAGGGCGTTTCCGGGGTCGCCTTCGGCAAACCCTCGGCGAGAAGAGGATACATACCTTTAATAAGGGCATTTCTCTGTCTGTCTGACTGTTCTGCTCTAACTCGTTCACCTTCTTCTAGTAATTCCCTTTCTTGGGCTTTTTCGGAGGATTCCCTACTTAATTCTGCTTTTCTGAATTCTTTCTCTGTTCTTTTATGAGATTCTTTACGCCATAATTCTATGGCATCTTTCTGGGATTGTCTGGCTTTCTTTTTCCATAATGCTTCTTCTACTCTCATGATGCACTCGGCATCCCATGTTCCTGAAACAGGCCATCTATATTTCTCTTCGAGATGCTTGGTGTAGTCAACCCATAAATCTAGATACAGTATGGCATCTAAGCCATGCTTATGATACATGAAATGTCCAGGACTGTCCCTAGGAGGTTAAGGAAATCAAAAAGGGGGGAGTGAAGAGGTGATGCCGGTGGGCACCGAGGTGGGCACGTCCTCCTCTTATCAGGGTTTTTGGTTAATCAGAAAGGGCCACCTCACATTAGGTGGATGTGTATCCAGATGTCATTGGAATACACCATCTTTGTTAAAATACCCCTCACACACCAAAAGGGCCCTTGGTGTCATGCTTCATCATCGGGGTCTTCCCGTCCCGCTGCGGGGCGGGGCAGTGCTGCGACAAGCGGATACGCTGGAGCACCTTTAGATGGAGGTGCTATGTGTTGGGAGTGAGTGTCAGTGGGGTCAGGGGTGATATAGAGTGTGAGTTAAAAAATACCTGGCCTAGTGGAAAAAAAGAATTTTATTAAACACTGGCTGGTATTATTAAAAGAAAAAGTGAAACGGAGAGATGGAGCAGGTTAATGGGCTCTCTCTCCTAAGTGGGTCAACATGTTTCGAGGCGCGGGGCCTCTTCGTCAGGACCTAGGGGAGATCCCCCTGTCACTCACTAATGTTTCTCCACATGGGTAGAAAAAAGTGTATTTACAAAAAGTGAAAAAAATACGACTATGTGAGTAACTACAATTTAATAATTACAACACATATATGCTACCACACTAATAATGTAGTATGCCTGCAAGGTAAGGATAACAGATTAAAAATGCGCCGATCCCAAGGTGCGCTTAACTCTAATATACCTGTAATAGAAAATGAGAAACACACACAAATATACAAGGAGGGACAGGAACTGATTCTTCGAGTAACCCTTTTCTGGTTTTTATCTGACGTAACTTAGAAAACAGCGGCATATTTGAACCGTACTTGAACTTGAACACAATACACAATAAACACAGTAATGAATAGCAAAACAATCATTCATACCACGACATCAAGAACACATAAATAACAGTTCGAACAGAATACTACCTGATACATTGAAAACATAATACTTGAACTTCTCGAGAACAGACTTACTAGAATTACTGGATGCACTGCTAAAACAGTACAGAACATACCGGTCTCCTAAAGAGACACGTCATACCGTATCCACCTAGGTGAACACGTCGGACCGGATCTGTGTACCCAAACCCATCGGACCGGGCACAAATTAATGAACACCCGTCTAGATACCCCCAGCAACGGTACTCACCGGGAAGCAAACTGAAGGCCTCGGACTGGACTGGACTGCTACGACGTCTGGTTACTACGCACTACGCATGCGCCTCGGGCTTCGGGCTTCGGTTACAGGTGGGCCTCCGGATACCTCGGACCTTGCTCTCTCGGCTTGGGCTCTGGTCGGGACGACCCGCCTTCCTCACCGCCTCGTCTGGATGCCGGACCGCAGTCTCCGTCTCCTCCGTGGGCCTGAGGGAGACTTAAAGCAGAAATATCTGCAGGTGCGCAGTAGGGGTCCGTCACGGCTGTAGAAGGGTCAGGGGGCCTGCGTTACATCGCCGGCGCGTGGGGAAGGGGCTCGTCCCTGTTCGGGCACCATTTTGTGGTAAATAAATAATTATTACCGATACTATTTTTCTATGCATTAACTGAAAACAGATAGCTCAATAAATAAGAGGCAGGATCCGTGATATCTGAGTCAGAATGGGCTTTAATCAGATGGCTCGAGCCAATGGACCATCGGGTTCCATCACCTGCAAAGGTTCAGGAAGGGACAGACACAAGGGGGAAGAAAATGGCATGGAATGGCAGCTGCAACGTCTCATTAACATTATACAGTATATATAGTAAAACAGTACAATTGCATGGCATACAGTGGGCGTAATAAGTGACAAACGAAAGATAAGAACACATGGGCGTGAAAAGAAGGCGTGCACAGGGCGTGCACGGAGACATGTGATGTAAACGTCACAGAGGTGTCATAAATGGGTGGATACATGGAGGGGGCTACCTGGGCAGCTGGAACCTTTAACCTACTGGTGCGCGCAAACGGGCCATGACGTGTAACTAGGGAGAGCTGGGGGCTCTGACTTCTGCACTAGAAGAGGAGACTAAAGTCTGGGATGTCAAGACGACATGTACCTATAGCGTATCTGATATCTCGTGTTTGGAGAACATGTTGATAGAATCTAAAAGTCATCAGGGTAAAGGCTACTTGACACTAAGGCTGGTGCATGCATATATTTCTTACTGTGTTGCGTGTGCTATGAATCTTCTATGGATACTAATTCAGTAATTCTCTTGCATGGAGACAGAAAGACTAGACTATAGCTGAAGATGTTTATGCGGTTCGTTAGCTAGGAATGTGAAGCCGGGGAGCTGAACTGATAACTAGAGGCATAACATATTCTTGGCAGACAGGCAGGCAGGCCAGGCCGGGCCGGGCACCGCGCTGCTTGGCAGAAAGTAAGTGAAGGGTCAGGGATGCGGGAGGGGCTGCATCGCTCCTCAGAGTGGTTTCAGGAGACTGGAGCTTGAATCTGGTGTCCGGGCCCTATGAGGCCTAGAAACGGGGACAACTCGATGAATTAACGTGCACAATGTAAAACGTTGGCAACATAGGCCTAATACTTGTTGCTTTCACGAGAACTGGATACCTGGCATATTGACGTTGGACACAACTATAATTGCGTCTTTATTCGGTCAAGGGGGTAAATATGCATATTAATCATGCACATATAACATACGATGGGGAACACGTAGGGACACATGACAGGGCAAAATATAATTTTCCTCACACCCATGCTCCACCTTTGCTTCACCCATGCTCCACCCACGCTCCACCCATGCTCCACCCATGCTCCACCCTTGTTCCACCCATGCTCCACCCATGCTCCACCCTTGTTCCACTCATGCTCCACCCATGCTCCACACATGCTCCACCCACGCTCCACTCTTGCTTCACCCATGCTCCACCCATGCTCCACCCACGCTCCACCCACACTCCACCCATGCTCCACCCATGCTCCACCCATGCTCCACCCATGCTCCACCCATGCTCCACCCATGCTCCACCCACGCTCCACCCATGCTCCACCCATGCTCCACCCATGCTCCACCCATGCTCCACCCATGCTCCACCCAGGGCCGGACTGGCTACCGGGCAGTTGTGTGTGCTGCCGAGCTGGGTGCCGATTCCGTTGATAGGGACCTGCGTGTGAAAAACGAAATTTGTTTTGCTTTTTTTATTTCAATGGGCACGCAGGTCCCCATCAACGAAATAAGCCCCCACCACAGAGAAATTAGCGCCTAGCTTGGAAGCACACACAGCAGCCCGGTAGCCAGTCCGGCCCTGGCTCCACCCACACTCCACCCACTCTCCACCTACGCTCCACCCACGCTCCACCCACCCTCCACCCATGCTTCACCCACACTCCACCCACGCTCCACCCAGGCCCCACCCTTGCTCCACCCATACTCCACCCATACTCCACCCATGCTCCACCCTTAAAACAATGCCTGTGCACTGGAGGAGCTGGGTCAGTGGGTGGTCGCCCCCCAGAGACGCATCACTGCCAGCTTGTTAGTTCAGACTGCACCTTTTGGGGCACAGGGGTTCCTTTGATGCAGTGACATGACTGCTCTCCCGCCCTCTTCGCCCCATCCCCCTCGCAGGCTGTATGAGGGATGCCTCACACCCGCTGGCCTGGGGGGGCTTTTCTGAAAGGCACAGATGACAAATCTCATTCCCCATCAAGGTGACCTGCTGTCTTCAAGCCTTGAATAATTAAAGGTGGACCGCGGCGCACTCTGCGTCGGGGGATCTGACATTCATGGTGAGGCGGCTCTGCTCGGAGCTACAGGTGAGACTGGTCTGCTCAGAGCCACAGGTGAGCGATAGGCGAGGCGGCTCTGCTCAGAGCTACAGGTGAGCGATAGGTGAGGCGTCTCTGTTCAGAGCCACAGGTGAGCGATAGGTGAGGCGTCTCTGCTCAGAGCCACAGGTGAGGCGGCGCTGCTCAGAGCCACAGGTGAAGCGGGTCTGCTCAGAGGCACAGGTGAGGGGGTCTACTCAGAGCCACAGGTGAGGCGGCGCTGCTCGGAGCTACTGGTGAGGCAGCTCTGCTCAGAGCCACAGGTGAGCGAGAGGTGAGGCGGCTTTCCTCAGAGCCACAGGTGAGCGATAGGTGAGGCGGGTCTGCTCAGAGCCACAGGTGAGCGATAGGCGAGGCGGCTCTGCTCAGAGCTACAGGTGAGCGATAGGCGAGGCGGCTCTGCTCAGAGCTACAGGTGAGGCGGGTCTGCTCAGAGCCACAGGTGAGCGATAGGTGAGGCGGCTCTCCTCAGAGCCACAGGTGAGCGTGAGGCGAGGCGGCTCTGCTCAGAGCCACAGGTGAGCAAGGGGTGAGGCGGCTCTGCTCAGAGCCACAGGTGAAGCGGGTCTGCTCAGAGACACAGGTGAGGCAGGTCTGCTCAGAACCAGAGGTGAGGTGGCTCTGCTCAGAGCCACAGGTGAGGCAGCTCTGCTCGGAGCTACAGGTGAGGCTGGTCTGCTCAGAGCCACAGGTGAGCGAGAGGTGAGGCGGCTCTCCTCAGAGCCACAGGTGAGCGATAGGTGAGGCGGCTCTGCTCAGAGCTACAGATGAGGCGGGTCTGCTCAGAGCTATTCATTCTTTTCACTAATTCTTTTAGGTTTGCAGTTATCTTTACCGACCCCCCTCTCTTGTTATTTTGTTTCTTCCCATCTTTTCTCTACTTTTTTCCTAAGATAACACACCATGTGTATTTGTAAAGTGTCTGGTCATTCTTTGTGGGTAAAGAACAGATGTGTATTCTTACCTAACTCAGTGGGAATCATTTTATCGAGCTCAGAAGGATAAACGCTGAGTGGACTCACCAGACTGACCATAAGGTCGAAGAAAGGGTGGGCCCGATTCACAGAACTAACTTTAGACAAAATCCTAAACTTACTAACATTCTGATATTCACAGAAGGCATTTAGGAGTCCTAACTTCTGTGAATTCCGAAATGAGTAAGTGCCTTCTGTGAATACCAAAATGGTAGTAAGTTTAGGATTTTGTCTAAAGTTAGTTCTGTGACTCGGGCCCATTGTTGGGCTGGGTGATGTAGGCCTTATGAGTTTCTACCATGTCTCCCTCACCGCCAGTCAACTGTGTTCTCTTATTCCCACCCATGCGGTCCCCACCCTGCTTCCTCCACCAGACACGCCCGCCCACCCTTGCACCTCCTCTCTCACTTCATGCTGATAGGCCACACTCTCCCACAGGATCCTGGTTTGAGCTGCGCGTGTGCACTCTGGCCAATGGATGACAGTCCCGGATTAGCCTCGGAAGGGTCCATCGATATGGAGGTTGTCATGGAAACAGCATCACTGTGATGAAGTTACCTGGGCTGGTCCATGCTGGGCTCTCCCCTCCGCGCGCCCCTCTGACCGCTCTCTGCTGGGACCTCTGTCAGGTGCCCTCACTCCGGAGGGGTGCAGCTCCACCAATCCCCGGAGAGTCCACCATCTCTGGTCTGTCCATATGTCCCTCCTCGTAACCTCCGCTCATCCACTCAGCGGAAGTTCATCGTTCCCAAAATGAATCTTTCTCGATGGGTGGAAGGTCTTTTGCACACCTGGGCCCCTCACTTTGGAACGCCCCGCCCACAGCTCTTCGAAACGAAACAGAATACGTCCAATTTCGCAAATCATTGAAGACTTGGCTTTTTAACCAATAACCTGTAAATCGTTTTTTCAGCGTAGTCTCTGATCGGCTTCTGCGCCGGGCCTTATAAATTTAATAAATGAATACAGTTACCCTCTGGCCAGGGGGGGACATATAGCCCAACTCGATAAACCTAAAAGTAAGTGTGTCTCTGCATAATGTTCACTTCGAAGGGACGGCGAAGCTTCTGTTTTATTAGAGAGTTGAAAGCTGTGAAATTTCACATTTTGGAAACTCTTTAATGACCCTTTTTTTTTTATTTGTTTATTACCATCTTTGGGTCACTTGACAAAAATAATACATTGACAACCTAAAAATGTAGACCTTCATCATCTTCTTTTACAATAATATTTGAACATAACAGGTAGGGCAGGTTAACAATTCCAGATAATACTTTAATGACCTTTCAACGTTTTTTAAAGCTTGTTGAAAACCTACATCTATTTTAGAAGTCTTAAAAACTCTTACATTCGCTGGTAACAGCTTCAACGGAGGGGCAGCAAAGGGGGTTGAAACCAGGTACCAGGGGAAACAGGGGGTTGAAACCAAGTAACAGGGGAAGCAGGGTGTTGAAACCAAGTAACATGGGAAACAGGGGGTTGAAACCAAGTAACATGGGAAACAGGGGGTTGAAACCAAGTAACATGGGAAACAGGGGGTTGAAACCAAGTAACATGGGAAACAGGGTGTTGAAACCAAGTAACATGGGAAACAGGGTGTTGAAACCAAGTAACATGGGAAACAGGGTGTTGAAACCAAGTAACATGGGAAACAGGGGGTTGAAACCAAGTAACAGGGGAAGCAGGGTGTTGAAACCAAGTAACAGGGGAAGCAGGGGGTTGAAACCAAGTAACATGGGAAACAGGGGGTTGAAACCAAGTAACATGGGAAACAGGGGGTTGAAACCAAGTAACATGGGAAACAGGGGGTTGAAACCAAGTAACATGGGAAACAGGGTGTTAAAACCAGGTAACATGGGAAACAGGGTGTTGAAACCAGGTAACATGGGAAACAGGGTGTTGAAACCAAGTAACATGGGAAACAGGGTGTTGAAACCAAGTAACATGGGAAACAGGGCGTTGAAACCAAGTAACATGGGAAACAGGGTGTTGAAACCAAGTAACATGGGAAACAGGGTGTTGAAACCAAGTAACATGGGAAACAGGGTGTTGAAACCAAGTAACAGGGGAAGCAGGGTGTTGAAACCAGGTACCAGGGGAAACAGGGTGTTGAAACCAAGTAACATGGGAAGCAGGGTGTTGAAACCAAGTAACAGGGGAAGCAGGGTGTTGAAACCAGGTAACAGGGGCAGCAGGGTGTTGAAACCACGTAACAGGGGCAGCAGGGTGTTGAAACCAAGTAACATGGGAAACAGGGTGTTGAAACTAAGTAACAGGGGAAACAGGGTGTTGAAACCAGGTACCAGGGGAAGCAGGGTGTTGAAACCAAGTAACATGGGAAACAGGGTGTTGAAACCAAGTAACATGGGAAACAGGGGGTTGAAACCAAGTAACATGGGAAACAGGGGGTTGAAACCAAGTAATATGGGAAACAGGGTGTTGAAACCAAGTAATATGGGAAACAGGGTGTTGAAACCAAGTAACATGGGAAACAGGGGGTTGAAACCAAGTAACATGGGAAACAGGGGGTTGAAACCAAGTAACATGGGAAACAGGGGGTTGAAACCAAGTAACATGGGAAACAGGGGGTTGAAACCAAGTAACATGGGAAACAGGGTGTTGAAACCAAGTAACATGGGAAACAGGGTGCTGAAACCAAGTAACAGGGGAAGCAGGGTGTTGAAACCAGGTACCAGGGGAAACAGGGTGTTGAAACCAAGTAACATGGGAAACAGGGTGTTGAAACCAAGTAATAGGGGAAGCAGGGTGTTGAAACCAGGTACCAGGGGAAGAAGGGTGTTGAAACCAAGTAACAGGGGCAGCAGGGTGTTGAAACCAAGTAACATGGGAAGCAGGGTGTTGAAACCAAGTAACATGGGAAACAGGGTGTTGAAACCAAGTAACATGGGAAACAGGGTGTTGAAACCAAGTAACATGGGAAACAGGGTGTTGAAACCAAGTAACAGGGGAAGCAGGGTGTTGAAACCAGGTACCAGGGGAAGCAGGGTGTTGAAACCAAGTAACAGGGGCAGCAGGGTGTTGAAACCAAGTAACATGGGAAACAGGGTGTTGAAACCAAGTAACATGGGAAACAGGGTGTTGAAACCAAGTAACAGGGGAAGCAGGGTGTTGAAACCAAGTACCAGGGGAAGCAGGGTGTTGAAACCAAGTAACATGGGATCAGGGTGTTGAAACCAAGTAACAGGGGACGCAGGGTGTTGAAACCAGGTATCAGGGGAAGCAGGGTGTTGAAACCAAGTAACATGGGAAGCAGGGTGTTGAAACCAAGTAACAGGGGAAGCAGGGTGTTGAAACCAAGTAACATGGGAAACAGGGTGTTGAAACCAAGTAACAGGGGAAGCAGGGTGTTGAAACCAAGTAACATGGGAAACATGGTGTTGAAACCAAGTAACAGGGGAAGCAGGGTGTTGAAACCAGGTACCAGGGTAAGCAGGGTGTTGAAACCAGGTAACATGGGAAGCAGGGTGTTGAAACCAAGTAACAGGGGAAGCAGGGTGTTGAAACCAAGTAACTTGGGAAACAGGGTGTTGAAACCAAGTAACAGGGGAAGCAGGGTGTTGAAACCAAGTAGCAGGGGAAGCAGGGTATTGGGCAGAAATACAGGGCTCCAGGGAGTTGGGCCAGAGGCATTGGGCAGCAAAGTCTGAGGACAGAAAGAAAGGTTAGGATTGTGTTGTGTCAGGGAAACAAGGTGTCCGGAGAAAGGTACATGGACTGAGATAATGTTTCATGAAGGTGACTAGAAATACAGGGGGAGCAAGGGCATAGGACAAAGAGGCAGAGATACAGGGGTAGCCGGGTGACAGGACTGAGATCCAGGGGTCGCAGGGTGCTGGGAGAAAGAGGCAGAGATACAAGGGTTGCAGGTTGCTGGCACAAAGGTGCAGAGATACAGGGGTAGCAGGGTGCTGGGAAAAAGAAGCAGAGATACAGGGTTAGCAGGGTGCTGGGAGAAATAGGCAGATATACAGGGGTAGCAGGGTGACAGGACAGAGATACAGGGGTATCGGGGTGCTGGGACAAAGAAGCTGAGATACATGGGTAGCAGGGTGACAGGACAGAGATACAGGGTTAGCAGGGTGACAGGATAGAGATACCAGGGTAGAAGGGGGCTTGGACAAAGAGAGAGCGATACAAGGGAAGCAGGGTTTGGGACAGAGACAGAGGTCGCAGGGTGTTGGAAGAAAGAGGCAGAGATACAGGGGTAGCAGGGCTTGGGAGAAAGAGACAATGGTAGCAGGTTGCTGGCACAAAGGTGCAGAGATACAGGGGAAGCAGGGTGCTGGGAGAAAGAGGTAGAGATACAGGGTTTGCAGGGTGCTGGGAGAAAGAGGCAGAGATACAGGGGTTGCACGGTGCTGGGAGAAAGAGGCAGATATACAGGGGTAGCAGGGTGGCAGGACAGAGATACATTGGCAGCAGGGTTTGGGAGAAAGAGACAAGGGTAGCAGGTTGCTGGCACAAAGGTGCAGAGATACAGGGGTAGCAGGGTGCTGAGAAAAAGAAGCAGAGCTACAGGGTTAGCAGGGTGCTGGGAGAAAGAGGCAGATATACAGGGGTAGCAGGGTGACAGGACAGAGATACAGGGGTAGCGGGGTGCTGGGACAAAGAGGCAGAGATACAGGGGTAGCAGGGTGACAGGACAGAGATACAGGGGTAGGAGGTGCTGGGAGAAAGATGCAGAGATGCAGGGGTAGCAGGGTGCTGGGAGAAAGAGGCAGATATACAGGGGTAGCAAGGTGACAGGACAGAGATACAGGGGTAGCGGGGTGTAGGAGAGTAGGGTCTGCTATCCTATGGTCACCCCAAATTTTTGCTTTTTGCTTCACTGGTTTTCGACTACTGAGGCTGTGGGCCTGCTGATCAGACCCCCAGCCTGCTGTTCTCTCACTAAATTACTGACACATGTGCTATAGGCACATACCACAATTGGAAATGGACTCCTTGTCAGCCCCTGTATAATGCACTATAGGTGCCCAGGGCATAGGGGCCACCAAGGCCTACCAGGGGCTGCAGCATATCTTTTGCCACCCCTGGCTGGTTCTTAAATTGACACAACTGGCTGATCACTCAGCTGGGGTAAGGTGGTGTAAACACCCCTTGCTTAGATATAGTATACCTATATCTAAACCTATATCTGGACACATTTAAACCTGTGAGCCACTCCTATGGAAGGCCTCATCAATCCTGGAGGCAGAGTGCGTGGTTTTATGTGAGATGGAGCTCTAGCATGAGCTGAGCCTGTCTGCAGCTGTCGGGAACAACTCCCTAAGCTGTTTCAGGATAATGCCATACCATATACTCTTAAGTGCCTTATAATCCTCGCGGTTAAATTGCAACTTTGGTTTGGCTTTATCAAAACATGTCGTGTAAGGTGTCATACGATTTGGAATACTATCCCCTCGCCAGTTCTGGCGACGGGGATAGCATTCCACCCCTCTAGAGGGGTAGGACATGTTGCTTTACTTAAATGCGGTTAATTTCTCCAAAGACCTTAGATCCACAAAATGGATGCCTCTGCCACAGACAAATGTCTGGACCCCTGCAGCTGACCGAAACTCGGCAAAATGGGTCCTGGACAAAGGGTTTCCTGTCACAGGAGGGTGTCACCGCCCTGCAGACAGGAGATAGTGGATTGTAGCAGGGAGGTTTGAAAGAAACCAGACACTGCTTGGGGCGCACAAGGCTGCCCCTTGCATAATCCGGCCAAACCGGTTCTGGGGCACTCCAGCCCTCGTGCCAGGGCGGCCTGGATCAAAGGAAGGGGGTGTATCCACCCACTTCCTGGGTCCCACCCATAGGGGGGGACCTAGCAGGTAATCACGCCCCCCAGATTCGAATAAGAGTGGGAGCAGTGCCAATGCACATCAGATTTCCTGGAAGAAACATTAGAAACGAAACTCTGGACCCTTGGACCTCCATCTCAACGTGGAAGCCCGAAGAATCTCCCTTGTGGTCAAGGAGTGACCACCCTGCAGCAGCAGGCACCATCCAGCCCTCGACGTCTACTTAGTTGCAGTTCCCGCCGGAACTCGAGCAACTGAGATCGACGAGATCAAGCTTGCCTGCCTTCCAACAGCCCGATCCACAGTCCCTGCAGAGCTGAGACCCGTGGAGGCGACCGGAAGCGTGGGGCACGCCATCTTGAATTGACCACGAGACACTGACCGTGCAGCCCACGAGTGACCCTCGAAGCTGTGCACCGGGGTTTGAGAAGCCCCCACCCTGAGCTACTCTTGAGCCGAAGTTCAGCCCTCCACACTCGACGAGTGCTGCGTGGGGCCCTTCTGCTCCATTTGGCTCAATGCGTTGGCCCGGTCACTTGCCAGCCGGCTAGTGGTCCCTGTGCCGACGAAACTACAAAGAAGACTTGTGAATCTGGTTGCTCCAGATCCACACCAGCTCCCCTGAAAAGGAGCCCCCACTCTGACCTTCCTGGTTTGAGTGAGAAGCAATCTCCCGGTTCCGCGTGGATTGCTCTTGCCAAGTGTTGTTTGCTCCAAACTGAAACCCGACAGCGCCGACGGTGAGAGCCTGCGTGGGACAGATCGTGACCTGCTCCTGGACGTCACAGATGCCCCAGAGCCCACGTGACAGCGGAGAGAAGCTCCTCGACGACCACCTGATTGCGCCCGACATTGCCTGGTTCCGTCCTGGTTCCACCCTGGTCACTGCTGAGTGACCCAGACTCTGTCCCCTCTGCTTTCAGGTACCCTTCGACTTGAGTCCACCCTTGGACTCCACCGGACACTTCATCTTCAACCCGCCTGCAGCCCTTTCAGCTTCAAGCACCAAGAGCCTGCGTGTCAAAACCCGACGCCACTTCGACCCTGTGCACCCACTTCCTGTGGGTGAGGTAACTTTGCTCCACCGGTGTTCCCACACTGGTGCACATCTCTAGGGTCTGTCTTAGTCTTAAGTTTTGTTCCTCTAGGTTCAGCGGAAGTGTCCTTAAACTTTAACTTTACAACTTTTACGCACCATTGGTTAACATTGGTGCATGCGTGCGCTTTCCGCACATCTCCCGAATCCCGAGGGCCATTCCCGACTTCAGCATTGCTTGTCCTGACTGCTCCCAGCGATTCCCTAGGCCCTAGGCCTAACCACTGCTCGAGTGGCATCTCTTATACCACTTGTTTAGTATATGGTTTGAGTGGCCCCTGCCCTCATCCATAATTGTGCAACTTTGTATGTTTAAACAGTGCTTTTGATTTAACGCTTGTGCCCCTTTATTCATAAAGAATACTGGGGATTGTTTTTAGTAATAAATACATATATTTTTATAATATATACTTGTGTGGTGTCCTTTCATTTGATATTACAGGATTGTATGTGGTAAAACAGCTCGCTTAACACGACCTCTTAAGTTAAGCCTTTAGGCTGCTTAGTCCATGCTACCCCTAGGATAGCTTGTCTAATAAGGTTGACTTACACCCAGACACCATAAGGGATTGTTTGGTCTGATAACAGGTGGTTCCAGAATTGGAAACATCACCTATCAGGCCAACTTCTCACATTGGTGAGCAGCGGTGCGGATTTGAGCTTGCTGTTGTTTTACCATTGCAATCTTTGTATCAAATTGAAAGATCACATCAAGTACCTCTAGGTACATATAAATCAAAAGCTTAGCATATTAAGTTCTACTGAACTTAGTAGTTGTAGATTAAAGGGATTAGCACACCCTGACTACAACTCACTAGCAAGGTACAGTAGGAAAACTCTTAGTGTAGGTAAGTGCACCACTTACACCTCACTAGCAGTCATGTCTGACACAGGAAAAGCCTCAGGGTCTACTCCTGTGACAGTTGACCTTACCCAGGCAACTTTCAGCTATGACAAACTAACCCGAAAGGACTTGGTTGCCTTGTGCAAATCAAGAGGGTTAAAAAGGGGCAGAAGTCCCACCTGCCAAATCCTGGTAGCCATCCTAGAGCAGGATGACTTAGAAAGGGCAAAGGAAGCTTCCCTAGAGACAGGAAATGGAGGGAACCCCCCTGTAACTGATCCCCCTCAGGAGGAGGACGAGGAAGAAGAAGAGGAGGAGGAGGACTCAGAGGTTGAGGACCCAGAAGATCAGGATCAGAGGGGTAGCCAGGTCCCAGTTGCTAGGCTTAGCCAGGCCAACTTGGACCTACTGGGGAATGGAGAGGGCCAGCACCTCCCCAGATCCCACCATGTTATTCTCCCAGGCAACAGAAGAGTGAGATCTCCCTCAGGGGACTCTCATATTTCTAGTGCCTCCAGAGAATCACAGAGAGGCATGACTGCTTCTCAAAAGCTAGAGCATAGGGCCAGAATGAGGGCTGTCAAACTCCAGATAGAGAGGGAGGAGGTAGCCTTGGCTCAAGCTAGACTTGCCTTGGCAAGAGAGCAGAAATTAAGTGGCTTAGATGCCACTGGTGGCAGCAAATTTCCAAGAGAAAAAGACAGGGGCTATGACAATAGAAACCTGACAAAAATTGTGCCCCCCTTTAAAGAAGGGGATGACATCCACAAATGGATGACTGCTCTTGAGAGAGCCTGCATGGTACAGCAGGTTCCTGAGGATCAGTGGGCTGCAATTTTATGGTACTCCTTTTCTGAGAAAGGGAGGGACAGGCTCCTCACAGTTAGACCTGAGGATGCCAAAAACTACACTGTTTTGAAGAGTGCTCTTATTGAAGGGTTTGGCCTAACCACTGAGCAATACAGGTTGTTGTTCAGAGACACCCAAAAAGCACAGACTCAAGACTGGACTGATTTCGTTGAGTGTGCCACTAAGGCTTTGGAGGGTTGGTTGCAGGGAAGTAAAGTTTCAGACTATACAGGATTGTACAATCTTATGATGAGAGAACAGATCCTTAATAACTGCACAAACCAGCTGTTGCATCAATACCTTATTGACTCTGATCTGACCTCTCCCCAAGAATTGGGAAAGAAGGCGGACAAATGGGTCAGAACAAGGATTAAGCAGAAACCCCAGAACCAAGGTGGTGACCAGAAGAAAACAGACCAGAAGGGTGGTAATCAGAAAGATAAAGAAAAAGACCAGAAGTCTTCAGGCCCCCAAACTAATAGTAAGGAGGGTGGTTCCCAAAATGGAAACAAGAAGAAGAAGAACAAAGGTCCAAAGACACCTTGGTGTAATACCTGCAAATCAGTTTCACACTGGGGCAGTGAGTGCACCAAGGCAAATCCAGTCCCCACCACTCCAGCTCCTAAAGCAACTGCAACCCCAAGTACAGTAAGCAGTGGTGGAACACAGTCCAAGGGTGTAGCTGGGTTGACCCTGGGTATTGAAGTAGGATCTGGCCTAGTCAGAATCCCTACACAGGCAGTTCTCCTGTATGATGTGGACATTGAGTTGCCCACTGCAGTAAGCCCCAGTAACCTGGGCAAATACAGGCAGACTCCCTTAATTAATGAGAAACTGGCTCAGGCCTACAGGGACACATGTGCCAGTGTCACAATGGTGACACCTGACTTTATGGACCCTGGACAGATTGTACTAGGTGAGAGTTACCTAGTGACCAATGCAAGCAACTGCACTACTTCCCATAGTGTAGCAGTTGTGAACTTCTCCTGGGGAGGGGTAAATGGCCTAAAGAAAGTTGTTGTGAGCGCAGACCTTCCAGTAGACTGTCTGTTAGGCAATGATCTTGAAAGCTCAGCATGGTCAGAAGTGGAGTACAGGACTCATGCAGAAATGCTAGGGATTTCAGAGCATGTCCTTGCCATGACAAGGGCTCAGGCTAAGAAGTGCCTTCCTGAACCAGTGGTGGATCTTGGAACAATAGACCAACCACAACCCAAGAGAAGGAGCAAGAGAGGAAAGGCTGAGCCTTCCACCTTGCCCCAGGTTGAGGATCAAGTTTCAGAGGAAACTGATTCTGCAGTCCAAGAGGAGACTGTCTCTGAGGAGCTTGAACCTGACCAGGTTGAGTTTCTGGGGACAGGGGGACCCTCAAGGGCAGACCTGAGGCCGGCTCAATTAGATTGCCCTTCCCTTGAACCCCTCAGACAGCAGGCTGCTGCTGAGGCTGCTGGGGATGCCCAAGGTACCCATACTGTGTATTGGGATGATGGACTCCTTTACTCAGAGGCTAGAGACCCCAAGCCTGGCATGACCAGGAGGTTGGTCATACCTCTGCAGTTTAGGGGGTTCCTTCTTACCTTGGCCCATGATATTCCCCTTGCAGGACACTTAGGCCAGAACAAGACGTGGGACAGGCTTGTTTCACACTTTCACTGGCCTCACAAGTCAGAAAATGTCAAGGAGTTTTGTCGCTCCTGTGTCACTTGCCAAGCCAGTGGTAAGTCAGGTGGCACAACAAAGGCCCCCCTAATACCACTACCTGTGGTGGGGGTTCCCTTTGAAAGAGTTGGAATTGATATTGTGGGTCCAATGGACCCCCAAACAGCATCTGGGAACAGATTTATACTGGTGGTAGTGGATCATGCCACCAGGTATCCAGAGGCTATTCCCCTAAGGACCACCACAGCACCTGTGGTGGCAAAAGCCCTCATTGCAGTTTTCTCAAGAGTGGGCTTTCCAAAGGAGGTACTATCAGATAGAGGCACGAATTTTATGTCTAGCTATCTGAAAGCAATGTGGAAGGAATGTGGAGTAAACTATAAGTTTACCACCCCATATCATCCACAGTGCAATGGGCTTGTGGAGAGATTTAACAAGACCCTTAAAGGCATGATAAAAGGATTACCAGAGAAGCTCAGGCGGAAATGGGACATTCTTTTACCCTGCCTGCTCTTTGCTTACAGAGAGGTCCCACAGAAGGGGGTTGGCTACAGCCCTTTTGAACTTTTGTTTGGCCACCCTGTGAGGGGTCCATTGTGTTTGGTGAAGGAAGGATGGGAGTTACCTCTCAAACAGCCCAAACTAGACATAGTGGACTATGTACTTGGTCTCCGCTCCAGGATGGCTGAGTACATGGAAAGAGCATCCAAAAACCTGGAGGCCAGCCAAGAATTACAGAAAACTTGGCATGACCAAAAGGCTGTACTGGTAGAGTTCCAACCAGGACA
This sequence comes from Lissotriton helveticus, assembly GCF_964261635.1. Lineage (NCBI taxonomy): Eukaryota > Metazoa > Chordata > Amphibia > Caudata > Salamandridae > Lissotriton > Lissotriton helveticus. The sequence continues at coordinate 1,276,695,732 of NC_136070.1, read as the reverse complement.
GAAGGTGTGGGTACTGGAGCCAGTGGCTCCAGCAGCACTCCAGGACAAATGGAGTGGACCCTATCCTATCATTGAAAAGAAGGGAGAAGTCACCTACTTGGTGGACTTTGGAACACCCAGGAGCCCTCACAGGGTAATCCATGTGAATCGCTTGAAAGCATTTGTGGACAGGGAGGACATGAGCTTGCTCATGGCCACAGATGGGGATCAGGAGGAAGAGAGTGACCCTCTCCCAGACCTGCTTTCTCAGAACCCTGATGATGGTTCAGTTGATGGAGTAGCCTTGGCAGGCAGCCTCACTGACCAGCAACAGATGGACTGCAGACAAGTTTTGCAGGCCCACAGGCATTTGTTTTCACTCACACCCAGCCAGACTGACTGGTGTACCCATGTAGTGGACACTGGTGACAGTCTGCCTGTGAAGAATAAGATCTACAGGCAACCTGACCATGTCAGGGATTGCATCAAGGCTGAGGTGCAAAAGATGTTGGAGCTTGGAGTGATTGAGCCATCAGAGAGCCCATGGGCCAGCCCAGTAGTCCTGGTGCCAAAACCTCATACCCAAGATGGAAAGAGAGAAATGAGGTTTTGCGTGGACTACAGGGGTCTCAATGCTGTCACTAGGACAGATGCTCACCCCATTCCAAGAGCAGATGAGCTCATTGACAGATTGGCTTCTGCCAAGTTTCTGAGCACATTCGATCTGACAGCTGGCTACTGGCAAATCAGACTAGCTGAGGAGTCAAAAGCCAAAACAGCATTCTCTACCCCTAGTGGACATTATCAGTTTGTGGTAATGCCCTTTGGTTTGAAGAATGCACCTGCCACTTTCCAAAGGTTGGTGAACCAAGTCCTTACTGGGTTGGATGACTTTTGCGCAGCATATCTAGATGATATTGCTGTCTTTAGCTCCACCTGGGAGGATCACCTGATCCACCTGAAGAGAGTTTTGGAGGCCCTGCAAAAAGCAGGCCTAACTATCAAGGCCACTAAGTGCCAGATAGGGCAGAGTAAGGTTGTATACCTGGGCCACCTAGTAGGTGGAGGCCAGGTTCAGCCACTGGAGAGCAAAATCCAGGCCATACAGGACTGGGCTCCTCCAGTTACCCAGACACAAGTCAGAGCCTTCTTGGGCCTGACTGGGTATTACAGGAAGTTTGTGAAGAACTATGGGTCTATAGTGACACCATTACATGACTTGACATCCAAGAAGATGCCAAAAAAGGTTCAGTGGACAGTTAGCTGTCAGAAGGCATTTGATGACCTGAAGAAGGCCATGTGCTCTGCACCTATCCTGAAGAGTCCTGACTACTCCAAACAGTTCATTGTACAGACAGATGCTTCTGAGTTGGGGGTGGGAGCTGTGCTCTCACAACTTAATCAAGATGGTCAAGACCAGCCCATTGCTTTCATTAGCAGAAGGCTGACCCCTAGAGAGAAACGTTGGTCAGCCATTGAGAGGGAGGCCTTTGCTGTGGTTTGGGCACTGAAGAAGTTGAGGTCCTACTTGTTTGGAACTCACTTCCTAGTTCAGACAGACCATAAGCCCCTCTTATGGCTTAATCAGATGAAGGGTGAAAATCCCAAACTGCTCAGGTGGTCCATTTCCCTACAGGGGATGGACTTTACAGTGGAGCACCGCCCAGGGACTGACCATGGTAATGCAGATGGTCTCTCCCGGTACTTCCACTTAGAACATGAAGACTTATCTGGTCAAGGTTAGTTTAATGTCCCTGCGTTTGGGGGGGGGGGTTGTGTAGGAGAGTAGGGTTTGCAATCCTATGGTCACCCCAAATTTTTGCTTTTTGCTTCACTGGTTTTCGACTACTGAGGCTGTGGGCCTGCTGATCAGACCCCCAGCCTGCTGTTCTCTCACTAAATTACTGACACATGTGCTATAGGCACATACCACAATTGGAAATGGACTCCTTGTCAGCCCCTGTATAATGCACTATAGGTGCCCAGGGCATAGGGGCCACCAAGGCCTACCAGGGGCTGCAGCATATCTTTTGCCACCCCTGGCTGGTTCTTAAATTGACACAACTGGCTGATCACTCAGCTGGGGTAAGGTGGTGTAAACACCCCTTGCTTAGATATAGTATACCTATATCTAAACCTATATCTGGACACATGTAAACCTGTGAGCCACTCCTATGGAAGGCCTCATCAATCCTGGAGGCAGAGTGCGTGGTTTTATGTGAGATGGAGCTCTAGCATGAGCTGAGCCTGTCTGCAGCTGTCGGGAACAACTCCCTAAGCTGTTTCAGGATAATGCCATACCATATACTCTTAAGTGCCTTATAATCCTCGCGGTTAAATAGCAACTTTGGTTTGGCTTTATCAAAACATGTCGTGTAAGGTGTCATACGATTTGGAATACTATCCCCTCGCCAGTTCTGGCGACGGGGATAGCATTCCATCCCTCTAGAGGGGTAGGACATGTTGCTTTACTTAAATGCGGTTAATTTCTCCAAAGACCTTAGATCCACAAAATGGATGCCTCTGCCACAGACAAATGTCTGGACCCCTGCAGCTGACCGAAACTCGGCCAAATGGGTCCTGGACAAAGGGTTTCCTGTCACAGGAGGGTGTCACCGCCCTCCAGACAGGAGATAGTGGATTGTAGCAGGGAGGTTTGAAAGAAACCAGACACTGCTTGGGGCGCACAAGGCTGCCCCTTGCATAATCCGGCCAAACCGGTTCTGGGGCACTCCAGCCCTCGTGCCAGGGCGGCCTGGATCAAAGGAAGGGGGTGTATCCACCCACTTCCTGGGTCCCACCCATAGGGGGGGACCTAGCAGGTAATCACGCCCCCCAGATTCGAATAAGAGTGGGAGCAGTGCCAATGCACATCAGATTTCCTGGAAGAAACATTAGAAACGAAACTCTGGACCCTTGGACCTCCATCTCAACGTGGAAGCCCGAAGAATCTCCCTTGTGGTCAAGGAGTGACCACCCTGCAGCAGCAGGCACCATCCAGCCCTCGACGTCTACTTAGTTGCAGTTCCCGCCGGAACTCGAGCGACTGAGATCGACGAGATCAAGCTTGCCTGCCTTCCAACAGCCCGATCCACAGTCCCTGCAGAGCTGAGACCCGTGGAGGCGACCGGAAGCGTGGGGCACGCCATCTTGAATTGACCACGAGACGCTGACCGTGCAGCCCACGAGTGACCCTCGAAGCTGTGCACCGGGGTTTGAGAAGCCCCCACCCTGAGCTACTCTTGAGCCGAAGTTCAGCCCTCCACACTCGACGAGTGCTGCGTGGGGCCCTTCTGCTCCATTTGGCTCAACGCGTTGGCCCGGTCACTTGCCAGCCGGCTAGTGGTCCCTGTGCCGACGAAACTACAAAGAAGACTCGTGAATCTGGTTGCTCCAGATCCACACCAGCTCCCCTGAAAAGGAGCCCCCACTCTGACCTTCCTGGTTCGAGTGAGAAGCAATCTCCCGGTTCCGCGTGGATTGCTCTTGCCAAGTGTTGTTTGCTCCACACTTAAAGCCGACAGTGCCGACGGTGAGAACCTGCGTGGGACAGATCGTGACCTGCTCCTGGACGTCGCAGATGCCCCAGAGCCCACGTGACAGCGGAGAGAAGCTCCTCGACGACCACCTGATTGCGCCCGACATTGCCTGGTTCCGTCCTGGTTCCACCCTGGTCACTGCTGAGTGACCCAGACTCTGTCCCCTCTGCTTTCAGGTACCCTTCGACTTGAGTCCACCCTTGGACTCCACCGGACACTTCATCTTCAACCCGCCTGCAGCCCTTTCAGCTTCAAGCACCAAGAGCCTGCGTGTCAAAACCCGACGCCACTTCGACCCTGTGCACCCACTTCCTGTGGGTGAGGTAACTTTGCTCCACCGGTGTTCCCACACTGGTGCACATCTCTAGGGTCTGTGTCTTAAGTTTTGTTCCTCTAGGTTCAGCGGAAGTGTCCTTAAACTTTAACTTTACAACTTTTACGCACCATTGGTTAACATTGGTGCATGCGTGCGCTTTCCGCACATCTCCCGAATCCCGAGGGCCATTCCCGACTTCAGCATTGCTTGTCCTGACTGCTCCCAGCGATTCCCTAGGCCCTAGGCCTAACCACTGCTCGAGTGGCATCTCTTATACCACTTGTTTAGTATATGGTTTGAGTGGCCCCCTGCCCTCATCCATAATTGTGCAACTTTGTATGTTTAAACAGTGCTTTTGATTTAACGCTTGTGCCCCTTTATTCATAAAGAATACTGGGGATTGTTTTTAGTAATAAATACATATATTTTTATAATATATACTTGTGTGGTGTCCTTTCATTTGATATTACAGGATTGTATGTGGTAAAACAGCTCGCTTAACACGACCTCTTAAGTTAAGCCTTTAGGCTGCTTAGTCCATGCTACCCCTAGGATAGCTTGTCTAATAAGGTTGACTTACAACCAGACACCATAAGGGATTGTTTGGTCTGATAACAGGTGGTTCCAGAATTGGAAACATCACCTATCAGGCCAACTTCTCACACGGGGTGCTGGGACAAAGAGGCAGAGATACAGGGTTAGCAGGGTGACAGGACAGAGATACAGGGGTATCGGGGTGCTGGGACAAAGAAGCTGAGATACAGGGGTAGCAGGGTGACAGGACAGAGATACAGGGTTAGCAGGGTGACAGGATAGAGATACCAGGGTAGAAGGGGGCTTGGACAAAGAGAGAGCGATACAAGGGGAGCAGGGTTTGGGACACAGACAGAGGTCGCAGGGTGTTGGAAGAAAGAGGCAGAGATACAGGGGTAGCAGGGTTTGGGAGAAAGAGACAATGGTAGCAGGTTGCTGGCACAAAGGTGCAGAGATACAGGGGAAGCAGAGTGCTGGGAGAAAGAGGTAGAGATACAGGGGTTGCAGGGTGCTGGGAGAAAGAGGCAGAGATACAGGGGTTGCACGGTGCTGGGAGAAAGAGGCAGACATACAGGGGTAGCAGGGTGACAAGACAGAGATACATTGGCAGCAGGGTTTGGGAGAAAGAGACAAGGGTAGCAAGTTGCTGGCACAAAGGTGCAGAGATAAAGGGGTCGCAGGGTGCTGGGAGAAAGAGGCAGAGATACAGGGGTGAAAGAGTATTGGGCAGAGATAAAGGGGAGCAAGGCAGTAGCACAGAGATCGTTATGAATGTATTGTCTGGAAGCAGTTTTATATAGCGCCCATTGGCGGCATAGCGCTTCACGCTGGAACAAAGATACAGTGCTAGCAGGGAGTTGGGGGGGGAGGCAGGGAGGCTGGAGACGCCCCCCAGATACGGCTCCTTTCTGGATACCACTTTTAATCCCACACATGGCCTGATTTCTGCCGAGAGGCTATTTTTAGCCGCTAGTTGTTGTGAAGGGCAGAGCGGGGCTGCCAGCTCGCAGCGCCGGATCCCAGATTGAAACGCGAGCTCCGGGGGGGGGGGGGGGGGGGCTCTCATTAATTCCAGTGTGTCGACGCCACTCACAGAATAGCTCCTTCGGGAGGCCTCACCTAGCGCCTCTTGGAACAGGCCACAGACTCCAGGCGCTATGCAAGCTCCTTCTGAACCTGACTCACGCCTGGTGTCGCTTCCGGAAACGAACTCTTACCCAGTTCAATGTGCCCTGGGTGTGGAGCTGATACTACAGGTGGGAGGGTGGCGGAGGGGGGGGCTTTGGAGGGGAATGGGAGTTAGGGGGTGGGGCAGGCAGATCAGATCATCACTGACAGACACACTCAAGCAATCAACCAGGAGAATTGTAAGTGCACTACTCACCGTAAGGGTCTCAAGGCGCTAAGGAGGTGGGGGGTCCCCAGATCTGTTTAGCCGAAGAGCCAGGTTTTGAGGGTCTTCCTGAAGGTGTCCAGGGAGGGGGCGCGTCTGATGTCTGCCGGGAGCTCGTTCCAGGTTTTGGTTGCACACTGGTTGAACATCCTGCAGCAAACCTACATATGGGTCATTTAAGTTGAAATGTGGCCTTGATAAACGATCGCACCGTATTCATCGGAACATGTATCGATAGCAGTGAGACGTTCAATAAACGTGTAAACAATAGGGGGCATATTATCAAGGCAGTATCGCCGCTTTAGAGGCACTTTTTGCCGCTAAAGCGGCGATATTCTTATCGCTCTATTAACAAGGCGGCGCTAACTTGCATTAGCGCGTTTTAGCAGCCGAATTTCTAACACTACGCATCTTAGCGATATACTTCGCAAATGAGATGCAAAGTAGGCGGGCCATCCTGAAACAACATGAGAAAGGTAGGTAACACAACATCGCGGCCCCGCAACCGCGTAGCGATAACAAAAAGTCCTGCTAACTGCGGTTTTCACCATATTTTAACACCTCAAAAAAATCTGACTTAGCCATCTCGTCAATGGGAGGTGGATTGTCATTCTAAGTCCACCATGGCGTATGATCAAGGATTTCCCTATCGCTGACGTTTTATCGCTGGATTTCCAGCGATATTCATGCATTTCGCCGCTATCGCTGGATTTTTTTATCACCTTGGAGATAAGCATTGATGATAACGCGCTAACTCGGCGATGGAATCTAGTGATAGCCGGCGATAAGTAAAACAGCACTGAGCGTGCTTTGCAATATTTATCACAATTTCTTGATAATATGCCCCCCTAATTTATCACAGACGCTTTTTTTCAGCAAATGTTCTCACTTGAGGTGTGGACACGAACAGTAAATATGTCCAGCCTACCCTTTGTGTGAAAGAGAGGGCAGGAGGGCAGCTGGAGACGGTGCAGAGCCGAGGGTCACCGGCAGAAAAAGGGGTGAGGGAAGGGGCCCGGTGGAGGCTGTGGCCCCTGACATCCAATGCTTTTAGGTTTCTAACATATTACACCACAGTCTCCCCAACCTTCCCCTGCCTTTCTAACCTCAGGTTATCTGTGAGAGGAAGGCCCCAGAATCAGAAAGAGCCTCAGCTGGAAGCCACCGGCTTCCAAGCACTCCCTCATAGCATCAGTCCCTCTCCGGAGAAGCTGCCCTTCTGTGGAAGTCACTCTCTGCTGACCCCAGGACTGAACCCCCACTCTTGTCCCCCATCAACATGGAAAGAAGCGCGTCTTCAAGCTGCATTTACAGAGACAGCCCTATATGTCTCTAAGGCCAACTGTGGTCATGTCTGCTCCCTGCCCTCTCCCCTTCTGGGTCCCCCTTCTACTCTCTCTCCCCACTAGTTACGGGGTTCATTTGACCCCTATATCTCACAGATATTCAGAGGCCTTGGGCTGAGTGGGACCCTCTTAAGGGGCTTGAGTTACACCCCTGCATCCGGGAGTCAGATTCAGTAGGGCAGCAATGCCTCCTTGAACTGATATTCCATATATTGAGGTCATAAGAAGGATCCCCACCCAGACTGCCTCAGCAATCTTCATGTGACAATCCTTTAGCATAGAGCCTAGAAGCGGCCCTCCGTGAAAAGCGCTGCTTCGCTTTAAAGATGTCAAGTTTGCCCTAGATCTCATGACAATACCCTCGTTGTGCCTAGACTGGGACCACCAGCTGCTCTACGCTTACCTACGTAACAACTGCTCACTGCCATTTTTTACCACCCTGTATGCCCGCCTCCTCACCCGCTCCCTGTCCATCTGCCAAGCTCACTCTAAGTCCACAGCACCCACATATTCTTCTATGTTCATATCTCAAATCTACCTGCTTTACTAACCCTTTCTACCGATTGTTCTGTGTTTACCGTCACCACCCACTCGTTTGCCCATATACCCGACACATTCTTGGGTGGGCATCTACTCTATTGTCTCTTTTGGGACCCTCGACTCTGACTATGTGCACGAGTCCATCTGTAAGATACACTCTAGTGTAAAGTCTACATAATTCACCCACTCTTGTGTCCATCGACTCCGCCCACTCTTAAATGCATGTCTTTTTTATGCCTTCCACCAGCACCCGTAGACAATATTTTTTTCAAATCCTGTATTTTCAGTGATATGACCACCGAAGGCCCTGATTTTATATTAAAAACAGAGCTTTGGACTATACCATTTCCCGCTGAAAGTCAATATTTCTCTCCATGTGTTCCCATACCTGGCGTGTCTCGCGGTTTGGTGCTCACTTTCCCTCCATGTTAAAGAACAGTAGATGTTTCAGCACCCAGGCTTGGGGTTCCGTTGCCTTTGTCTACCTGACGTGTGTTTTAGAGCCAGTGTGTGTACTGGGAAGAATGGTGAGCTGGGCCAGTGTGAGGAATGCCAGCTGTTCTGCTGGACATCCCAGCCCCCCATGCCCCTCCCCATTTCCTTGGAAAGGCCTGGTGGGCTGGGGTAGACACTCAGCTCTCATCTGGGTTTATCTGCGATGATTCTACTAAGAGGACCCTCCTCCCCCAGTAATGATATCTGATTGGATGAGCCTATCAATCAGAGGTGATAAAAGTCTGGCCTGAGTGGTCAGCTGTTGTTCAAGACTGGTCTAGGACTCTGAAGGGGCGGCTCACACCAGGCCTGCCCAAAGGAAGTTAGCCTCGTGGTGGGAAGGCAAGATAAGAAACTTGCTCACTGTGTCTGAAACTTGAGGAAGTTTTTCTCTGTGACTGATGGATTCTGCTAGAAAGGCATGCACCTGTTTGACGAGGAGCATTAACAGCACCTGGGAAAGGATCGGCTGTTTCTGTGAGGCTTGTGTAGATGACGCTTTGAACAAGGACATTGCAGACAGCTGCGCAAGGAGGGAAGGAAGCTTGCCGCACATCAAGGGAGCCAGAGAAGGGGAAGCTTGATCCCAGTCCTTGAAGGTGAGGCCGCTTTGTCCAGACCCCACCCCTGTGCGGTGGGGGCCTGTACAGGCCATAGCTGGGGAATAGAGACCAGTGAAACCGGCCCCCACCTTTCTTTCTGTGATCTCTGGGGTATCAGGGTGAACTGGCACTCTGTCCAGCACTGCCCTCGTACAGCTAGCCAGTGGCCACTGGACTAGTGGGACTCCAGTAAACTGTGCCAAGACTTCAGGCACCTGTGATCAGATCCCTGATGCCACCAGAGCAGTGTCCTCACTCAGGACGGGAGGGCACTTCTGTGGCTTTGGGTGGGGGTTATAGGGCCGATCAATTACCTTTGACTTCACATCAAATACTGAAAATGTATCCTATCAATCCAAAGATTGGTATCAAGACTCTAGCAATTGAGAGCAATCCTGTGCAACATGGTCTGTAAGATGCAATGCTAATTGTGTGTCTTCTTGTTAACTGTGTTTTATAGTGCTTGGCGTCTAGGCGCTGTAATACTGTTTGGGATCAGATCTCTGGCACAGAGGGTTGTAGACACAAGGAGATGATGGATGCAGCGCTGAAACTTTTTAGACACTCACCCCCAGTCGCAGATATGGGTTAAATCCATCATTCTTTAGCTCACTCCGCCACCCCAGTTCAGATCCGGCCATATGCAAATCAGCCTTGACCCGGTGCCTCATGGGAACAGTCCATCCCAAACTGCCAAGCCAGGTTTTCCATGGACCGGAAACAAGCATCCGGGGACGGGTTTTGGGTAATACCCCTAATCAGCCAGAATAGCTTGAATCCAGTGGAAAAGTGAGCCCAGGACCCTCTGAGCATTTCCTGCCAACTAAGAGGGCTGTAGAGACATCTGGTTTGCACTGTTCACCTAGTTTTTGTGTAGTATAATTATCTTGTATGTATGAAAGTACTTTTCTTTTATAAAAAGTAAAGCACTGACTGGACATTGAGTTTATCAGCTGGTAGTACGGTGTGCACTGTATTCTGAATGTCTAACCCCACCTCACCTCCTTGAGTGAGCCTTGACTGCTCTGTCCCGCTACCCAGAGAGAGTCAAGTGCTGGAGAGGAGTACTTAGCTATCCAGTTTTGGGCCTACGATTTCTGAAGCCCCAGGACACCAGTGGGGAACACTCCAGTGGATGCGATTGGAGCGCAGTTACCCCTGAGTGCCCTGGTGCCCAACAGCCAGGTCTAACAGTTTATGACTCCACCCCCTATCATACATCACTTCTATCTCCCTCTCTTTCACCTCAATATCTTGCACCATCCAGCAGTGTTTCCTCTTCACTCGTGCGTGCTTCTCTCCCCCCATTCGTGTGTGCCATGCTCCCTACCCACCCTGCCTGTCACTGATGCTAGCCTCACCCCCTCCCCTGAGTCCACCTCCTCCTCCCCTTCTTCTGTATCCTCAATACCTCTGCCTTGTCCCCAACAGCTCCCCCTTGTTTCTTCTTCACCCAGTGCGGCTGGGGCAGGGACGTGCACTTTTGTAAGGGCAAGAGGTTGTCAGGAGATGTAACCGCCTGTTCACCTACGGGCCCGTATGCCTTTGAGTCTGTTTATAGGCCTGGGCGGTAAATTCTGTTCCGCTTGCGGAATTTGGGTAAATTCGCGTTCCGCAGAGAATGCGGAGTTGCCAAAATTTCTGAGATCCGCAGCTTCGTGGAATTTTTTGCTTGTTCGCTCTTTCAAAATGCGTGTTCGCGAGATATTTCCCCCCAAGCACGCAAACAGCATTCGCGAACAGGAAAAAAGCATTGCAAACGGGCCGAACAAACAATTCCGCGTCGTTGAGATTTTACGTGCTCGCAGAGAGTTTTTACCATTTCGCGGACCTTTGCATAGCGCGACTATGCAAATTCCGCCAACCCCCCCTATTTATAACTCAGCTTTAAGAGGGGCGGGCGAGGGGTGCTCTGTTTATCCACTTGAGAGCAGGGCTCCGCCCGAGGTTCGCTCGACCTTTATCCTTCCGAGGTAGACAGTGTTGTTCTCTATAATAACCCAAAGGCGCATCTAAAGCAGTTAGGCACCTGCACCAAGACAGGAAGCACTATAAAAATAAAAAAGGCAATAAAAACCAATGTGCAACCAAATTGGAAAAGCCACTTTCAAAGCCCCCGGAATGGTGTGATGGCGCGGCTTTCGTATTTCTGTGAAATAGATTTAACTCATACAACAAGGATTTACTATTTCTGTAGAATAAGTTTAACTCCCCCCGACCTCGCTGCTCAGGTGAGCACCGTTCTCGTGCAGCAGAGTGCGGCCACGGCTCGCAAGAGTGACCTTCGGGGGTCACTCTTAGACCCTTCTGTCCTGACACGCCCTCCAAACATTGACATAAAACACACACATACATCCCCCGCACCCAGGATGCGGGGGAGGCCGCGGGATTTAAAACACAGACGAGTCTGAGTGTGAAAGTGGGGCAGGGCCGCGGCGACAGCCCATTCATCACCAGCCGAGAAGAGAGCCTTAGATAGAGGCCGCGGGCTCCCGAGGCGCTTGACACATTGACAGGCCATCGCGGCGCTCGCTGCTTAGAGATAAGAGTGCAGGAGAGGGGGGGGGGGGGGCTCAGCCAAGAACCCCCCCCCCCCTTCCCCTCTGGCTGCCTGGGCTCAGCCAAGAACCCGCCCTCCCAGCCAGGGCTCAGCCAAGAACCCCCCCTCTGCCCGCCTGGGCTCAGCCAAGAACCCCCCCCCCTCAGGCTGCCTGGGCACAGCCAAGAACCCCCCCCCCTGCCTGGGCTCAGCCAAGAACCCCCCCCTCCCCACCACGGGTCCCCCACCCACCGATCTAGATGCCTGCCTGGGCTCAGCCAAGAACCCCCCCCCCCTTCTGCCTGCCTGGGCTCAGCCAAGAACCCCCCCCCCCCTCTGCCTGCCTGGGCTCAGCCAAGAACCCCCCCCCTCTGCCTGCCTGGGCTCAGCCAAGAACCCCCCCTGCCTGGGCTCAGGAAAGAATCGGAAATGCCGGAATCTGGCAGCTTTAAAAATCAATGCTAAAGTCTCCAGGAGGAAAGAAAGACTGAGGGACGTCTCACCTTTGATGAGCCTGAAAGACTGAGGGATCTCTCACCTTTGATGAGCCTGAAAGACTGAGGGATCTCTCACCTTTGATGAGCCTGAAAGACTGAGGGGCGTCTCACCTTTGATGAGCCTGAAAGACTGAGGGACGTCTCACCTTTGATGAGCTTGAAAGACTGAGGGACGTCTCACCTTTGATGAGCCTGAAAGACTGAGGGATCTCTCACCTTTGATGAGCCTGAAAGACTGAGGGACGTCTCACCTTTGATGAGCTTGAAAGACTGAGGGGCGTCTCACCTTTGATGAGCTCGAAAGACTGAGGGATCTCTCACCTTTGATGAGCCTGAAAGACTGAGGGACGTCTCACCTTTGATGAGCTTGAAAGACTGAGGGGCGTCTCACCTTTGATGAGCTTGAAAGACTGAGGGACGTCTCACCTTTGATGAGCCTGAAAGACTGAGGGGCGTCTCACCTTTGATGAGCTTGAAAGACTGAGGGACGTCTCACCTTTGATGAGCCTGAAAGACTGAGGGACGTCTAACCTTTGATGAGCCTGAAAGACTAAGGGACGTCTCACCTTTGATGAGCTTGAAACACTGAGGGACGTCTCACCTTTGATGAGCTTGAAAGACTGAGGGACGTCTCACCTTTGATGAGCTGGAAAGACTGAGGGACGTCTCACCTTTGATGAGCTTGAAAGACTGAGGGACGTCTCACCTTTGATGAGCTAGAAAGACTGAGGGACGTCTCACCTTTGATGAGCTCGAAAGACTGAGGGACGTCTCACCTTTGATGAGCTCGAAAGACTGAGGGATCTCACCTTTGATGAGCTCGAAAGACTGAGGAAGGTCTCCCCTTTGATGAGCTTGAAAGACTGAGGGACGTCTCACCTTTGATGAGCTCGAAAGACTGAGGGACGTCTCACCTTTGATGAGCTCGAAAGACTGAGGGACGTCTCACCTTTGATGAGCTCGAAAGACTGAGGGACGTCTCACCTTTGATGAGCTCGAAAGACTGAGGGACGTCTCACCTTTGATGAGCTCGAAAGACTGAGGGACGTCTCACCTTTGATGAGCTCGAAAGACTGAGGGACGTCTCACCTTTGATGAGCTCGAAAGACTGAGGGACGTCTCACCTTTGATGAGCTCGAAAGACTGAGGGACGTCTCACCTTTGATGAGCTCGAAAGACTGAGGGACGTCTCACCTTTGATGAGCTGGAAAGACTGAGGGACGTCTCACCTTTGATGAGCTTGAAAGACTGAGGGGCGTCTCACCTTTGATGAGCTTGAAAGACTGAGGGACGTCTCACCTTTGATGAGCTTGAAAGACTGAGGGACGTCTCACCTTTGATGAGCTTGAAAGACTGAAGGACGTCTCACCTTTGATGAGCTCGAAAGACTGAGGGACGTCTCACCTTTGATGAGCTCGAAAGAGTGAGGGACGTCTCACCTTTGATGAGCTCGAAAGACTGAGGGACGTCTCACCTTTGATGAGCTCGAAAGACTGAGGGACGTCTCACCTTTGATGAGCTTGAAAGACTGAGGGACGTCTCACCTTTGATGAGCTCGAAAGACTGAGGGACGTCTCACCTTTGATGAGCCTGAAAGACTGAGGGACGTCTCACCTTTGATGAGCTCGAAAGACTGAGGGACGTCTCACCTTTGATGAGCTCGAAAGAGTGAGGGACGTCTCACCTTTGATGAGCTCGAAAGACTGAGGGACGTCTCACCTTTGATGAGCTCGAAAGACTGAGGGACGTCTCACCTTTGATGAGCTTGAAAGACTGAGGGACGTCTCACCTTTGATGAGCTCGAAAGACTGAGGGACGTCTCACCTTTGATGAGCCTGAAAGACTGAGGGACGTCTCACCTTTGATGAGCCTGAAAGACTGAGGGACGTCTCACCTTTGATGAGCTTGAAAGACTGAGGGACGTCTCACCTTTGATGAGCTTGAAAGACTGAGGGACGTCTCACCTTTGATGAGCTCGAAAGACTGAGGGACGTCTCACCTTTGATGAGCTCGAGTCGAGGCAGCGCGGGGCGAGCATCCGATGGAGAGCTCTCGTGTTATAGCGCTTTGAAGGCGCCTCAGGGCGCTTCATTTCTGCTCTTTCTTCCTCTCTAAAGCAGCTGCCTACAACACTTGTGGCAGTTCAAAGTGAGTGCCAAACTTTGTGAGGGGACATCTCAGAAACTCTATCTGAGGCCAGTGACAATAAAATGTGACCACTTACACCTGGTAAACACCAAATCAGACATTTATGACTACAGAACAAAGGACAGATTCCATGTTCTTGCCACACACAGTGAGACATGAGAAACCACTGCTTAATGCCTCACATGTACCATTATTTGCAAAACATACGGCTTCTTTTGGGAAAAATTATTCGTATTCTGAAATACACAAAGCACAATCACATAGATCAAATTATAAGAGATGTAGTCAGGGAAATATCCACACCGAAAGCGCACACAAGTAATAATACAAACACAAAAGATAGTTGTGGTGATGTCAAATATACATTGTACGCAGCCCTATAGACAATATTACATGTCCAATGTAAAACATCCTTGCATCGTTACAACTGTCTTTTGATGTCACCCTGTAACGGAGTCTATTCCTACAGACTATTACTACCCATATTGATGTCCCTAAAGATGATCTTACCCATATCATGGATTTTGAAAATACTGCCCCGTGAAATATTTATGCCTGGGCAGTGAACTTCGCTCTGTTCGCAGAGTTTCAAGAGTTTTCTGCACTCCACACTCCGCAGAGCTCGCAGACTGCAGAAAACTCCGCTTCGCAGTGTGCAGCAGAGTTTTCCCCCGCTCGCGATCAGGAATGGTAAGTTCGCGATCGCTGCCGCTGCCGCTCGGGTAGAATTTCTACCCAAGCTGCAGGAATATCAGCACAAACTGCAGTTCGCACTGCACTCCGCCACTCGCGGAACTTCACAGAGTTTTTTTGTAACTTTGCGAAGTTCAACGTAGCAAAACTCTGCGAACTACGCCCAGGCCTGGAAATATTATTATTAAGTCCCCTCTTACGAGTCGACAACCTATAAACCCATTGTGGAAGGGCTGCTCCCGCCACCCGCCAACATTTAATGGGGTTCGGTGGCAAGAAGAATGGGGTTCTCCATGAGGAAAATGTTGCACCCCTCAGTGTGCCCTCCCAGAGTGGAGTGGCGGCTCCTCCGCTAAGGTGGAGGACCAACGCCCCACTGCTTCAGAGCAGTGTTATTATCATTTTATTTTGTCCTCCTGCTGTGGCAGCATGCGTGAGGAGGCGGGGCTGAAGA
The DNA here is from genome assembly GCF_964261635.1 of Lissotriton helveticus. NCBI lineage: Eukaryota > Metazoa > Chordata > Amphibia > Caudata > Salamandridae > Lissotriton > Lissotriton helveticus. The sequence continues at coordinate 1,276,680,657 of NC_136070.1, read as the reverse complement.
GTAGGGGAGGAGTGGCGCAACCCTCCCAAAAGCGCATTGACTGTTTGGTCGGCCCTCTGGGGCCACCCAAAGCAGTCATGCTCACTTTCCCCCTTCTCCATGCAGGATGCATTCCTGCCTGCATGGAGAACATGGCCACCCCTACAGCCCCTGGAGGCGCTCAGACCAATGACAATGCTGCATTGCAGCGTTGTGATTGGCTGTGGGTAGCCTGGGAGCCCTGGTGCTTCCTGCTTCCTGTTTCTCACAAGAAGCCAGGAAGAGAATACAGGAGAGGCGGTGGGCGCCGGCCAACCGGGAGGTAGATGGTTTTTTCATAGTGATCACTTACACCTCCACCAGCCCCACTGATGCTTCCAGGCAGCAGCCGCCACTGCTGGAGTGTAAACACTCTGCAAAGCCTCGTGGCTTATCTGCTTCGGTTCCTCAAAATTAGAGGCTGCAGTTGTACAAAAATAATATCTTTGTAAAGCGTCACCTTTCCTCTGCGCCTAGCCTGTCCCTCCTAGTACAGAATATATTGGGATTAGCAATGGAAGGGCATTGCTTTTACCACCTCTGGCGATGAATGTGTCTGCTTCAAGGCACTGTTGGCCACTGGAATTATGCGATTCTGCCGCTGCAGTGTTTTCCGCATAAGTATAGATTTATAGTCGCCGATACATAATCCATCTTCTACTACCTAATCTGCAGATTTTAACAAAACATAATATTTCTATCCCAAATGGATCTAAAGTAACTAAAAACACGGCAATGCGTGTTGACGCTCAGTGGAAGACTCTTCGCAAAGGTGACCAGGCAGCTTTTCTCCTGTTTTTGGGTGTCATGCTGAGACTAATGATGTGAAATCTTTACCCAGATAGTGATAATGTGATAAAATAATAACATAATGCTGTGATAAAATGTGCTACATGCAGGGACATCATAAGGATTTTGGGGTCCCTGGGCCAAACATATTCTGGGGCTCTTTTGGAACAGCTTTGAATATATGATCCAATTTCAGCTCTTTCATGCCCTGTTTGTCCAGTGACAGTGAACAGGCACACCCGTCCGAATTCTAAATGTGTTTACAACTAATTAAGCATGGGTTTTGCGTTTTTTTTTGCTTGTTCGCGCTTAAAAAATACAATCTCGTGCACGCGGCATTGACTTACCATGATTCTGCGTTCGCTGATGAGTTTTCCTCCATGTTCGCGTGCGCTGCGAGATTTTGGGAGCTGGCCGAGCGAACACGTCTTTGCAACCCGAAACAGGAAATTGCGAACGCGAACATGTCATTGCGACCCGAAACAGTAAAAAGGCATCGCGAGCAGGCTGGTTAAGTGAAAACAACATCTTCGCGACGGTTGCGACCGCAAGCGCAAGTTCACATTTCCGAACAAGTAAAAAAAATTCGCGAACTCGCCCAAAAAAGAATTTGCAAGCTCGCGAATTTTGGTAGATTTTGCGAATCGCGATTACGAATTTGCACGAATTCGCGTATCACGAATTTGCTAAATCTGCCCATACTTACAACTAATGTTCAGGGATAGTGACGTGTGTATTCAATATTGTAACACAGCAGCAGCTCACTAATATAACTGCAAATAATTCTTCATTTGCGAGGTCCTGTTTTGATCTGAAGGAAGTTTTTTATGGAAGTTGCATGAAACATAAAAACATTTCTTTGCAAAATGTCTGTAATAGGCTCTTACACATCACCACATTAAAAATAAATGTAAGGAGAACAGTATTTCAAACAAGCTGTTTAAGAATTATTCAAGGTCATCAGGACAAGACTCCCTGCAGAACAGAGCTGACTTTATCAGGGCCCCCTGAAAGGATGGGGCCCTGCCCAGAGCTTGCTTTGCCCATGACGTAGAAATGTCTCAGGTTCGATTGCACTGCATGATTTGCCTCTTCTTGCCACATAATTTGCCACATAATTGAGCCCATTTCCATTTCCAAGCTCAGCCAAGAACCCCCCTCTGGCTGCCTGCCTGGGCTCAGACAAGAACCCCCCTCCCAGCCTGGGCTCAGCCAAGAACCCCCCTCTGGCTGCCTGCCTGGGCTCAGACAAGAACCCCCCCTCCCAGCCTGGGCTCAGCCAAGAACCCCCCCTCTGCCCGCCTGGGCTCAGCCAAGAACCCCCCCCCCCCACCCAACCAGCTATCTAGATGCCTGCCTGGGCTCAGCCAAGAACCCCCCCCTCAGGCTGCCTGGGATCAGCCAAGAACCCCCCCCCCCCTCTAGCTGCCTGGGCACAGCCAAGAAACCCCCCCCCTGCCTGGGCTCAGCCAAGAACCCCCCCTCCCCCCCCCCCACGGGTCCCCCACCCACCGATCTAGATGCCTGCCTGGGCTCAGCCAAGAACCCCCCCCCCCTCTGCCTGCCTGGGCTCAGCCAAGAACCCCCCCTGCCTGGGCTCAGGAAAGAATCGGAAATGCCGGAATCTGGCAGCTTTAAAAATCAATGCTAAAGTCTCCAGGAGGAAAGAAAGACTGAGGGGCGTCTCACCTTTGATGAGCCTGAAAGACTGAGGGATCTCTCACCTTTGATGAGCCTGAAAGACTGAGGGGCGTCTCACCTTTGATGAGCCTGAAAGACTGAGGGACGTCTCACCTTTGATGAGCTTGAAAGACTGAGGGACGTCTCACCTTTGATGAGCCTGAAAGACTGAGGGGCGTCTCACCTTTGATGAGCTTGAAAGACTGAGGGACGTCTCACCTTTGATGAGCCTGAAAGACTGAGGGACGTCTCACCTTTGATGAGCTTGAAACACTGAGGGACGTCTCACCTTTGATGAGCTTGAAAGAGTGAGGGACGTCTCACCTTTGATGAGCTTGAAAGACTGAGGGACGTCTCACCTTTGATGAGCTTGAAAGACTGAGGGACGTCTCACCTTTGATGAGCCTGAAAGACTGAGGGACGTCTCACCTTTGATGAGCTGGAAAGACTGAGGGACGTCTCACCTTTGATGAGCTTGAAAGACTGAGGGACGTCTCACCTTTGATGAGCTCGAAAGACTGAGGGACGTCTCACCTTTGATGAGCTCGAAAGACTGAGGGACGTCTCACCTTTGATGAGCTCGAAAGACTGAGGGACGTCTCACCTTTGATGAGCTCGAAAGACTGAGGAAGGTCTCCCCTTTGATGAGCTCGAAAGACTGAGGGACGTCTCACCTTTGATGAGCTCGTAAGACTGAGGGACGTCTCACCTTTGATGAGCTCGAAAGACTGAGGGACGTCTCACCTTTGATGAGCTCGAAAGACTGAGGGACGTCTCACCTTTGATGAGCTCGAAAGACTGAGGGACGTCTCACCTTTGATGAGCTCGAAAGACTGAGGGACGTCTCACCTTTGATGAGCTCGAAAGACTGAGGGACGTCTCACCTTTGATGAGCTCGAAAGACTGAGGGACGTCTCACCTTTGATGAGCTCGAAAGACTGAGGGACGTCTCACCTTTGATGAGCTCGAAAGACTGAGGGACGTCTCACCTTTGATGAGCTCGAAAGACTGAGGGACGTCTCACCTTTGATGAGCTCGAAAGACTGAGGGACGTCTCACCGTTGATGAGCTCGAAAGACTGAGGGACGTCTCACCTTTGATGAGCCTGAAAGACTGGGGACGTCTCACCTTTGATGAGCCTGAAAGACTGAGGGACGTCTCACCTTTGATGAGCTCGAAAGACTGAGGGACGTCTCACCTTTGATGAGCTCGAAAGACTGAGGGACGTCTCACCTTTGATGAGCTGGAAAGACTGAGGGACGTCTCACCTTTGATGAGCTGGAAAGACTGAGGGACGTCTCACCTTTGATGAGCTCGAAAGACTGAGGGACGTCTCACCTTTGATGAGCTTGAAAGACTGAGGGGCGTCTCACCTTTGATGAGCTTGAAAGACTGAGGGACGTCTCACCTTTAATGAGCTTGAAAGACTGAGGGACGTCTCACCTTTGATGAGCTTGAAAGACTGAGGGACATCTCACCTTTGATGAGCTCGAAAGACTGAGGGACGTCTCACCTTTGATGAGCTCGAAAGAGTGAGGGACGTCTCACCTTTGATGAGCTCGAAAGACTGAGGGACGTCTCACCTTTGATGAGCTTGAAAGACTGAGGGACGTCTCACCTTTGATGAGCTCGAAAGACTGAGGGACGTCTCACCTTTGATGAGCTTGAAAGACTGAGGGACGTCTCACCTTTGATGAGCCTGAAAGACTGAGGGACGTCTCACCTTTGATGAGCCTGAAAGACTGAGGGACGTCTCACCTTTGATGAGCTTGAAAGACTGAGGGACGTCTCACCTTTGATGAGCTTGAAAGACTGAGGGACGTCTCACCTTTGATGAGCTCGAAAGACTGAGGGACGTCTCACCTTTGATGAGCTCGAAAGACTGAGGGACGTCTCACCTTTGATGAGCTGGAAAGACTGAGGGACGTCTCACCTTTGATGAGCTCGAGTCGAGGCAGCGCGGGGCGAGCATCCGATGGAGAGCTCTCGTGTTATAGCACTTTGAAGGCGCCTCAGGGCGCTTCATTTCTGCTCTTTCTTCCTCTCTAAAGCAGCTGCCTACAACACTTGTGGCAGTTCAAAGTGAGTGCCAAACTTTGTGAGGGGACATCTCAGAACCTCTATCTGAGGCCAGTGACAATAAAATGTGACCACTTACACCTGGTAAACACCAAATCAGACATTTATGACTACAGAACAAAGGACAGATTCCATGTTCTTGCCACACACAGTGAGACATGAGAAACCACTGCTTAATGCCTCACATGTACCATTATTTGCAAAACATACGGCTTCTTTTGGGAAAAATTATTCGTATTCTGAAATACACAAAGCACAATCACATAGATCAAATTATAAGAGATGTAGTCAGGGAAATATCCACACCGAAAGCGCACACAAGTAATAATACAAACACAAAAGATAGTTGTGGTGATGTCAAATATACATTGTACGCAGCCCTATAGACAATATTACATGTCCAATGTAAAACATCCTTGCATCGTTACAACTGTCTTTTGATGTCACCCTGTAACGGAGTCTATTCCTACAGACTATTACTACCCATATTGATGTCCCTAAAGATGATCTTACCCATATCATGGATTTTGAAAATACTGCCCCGTGAAATATTTATGCCTGGGCAGTGAACTTCGCTCTGTTCGCAGAGTTTCAAGAGTTTTCTGCACTCCACACTCCGCAGAGCTCGCAGACTGCAGAAAACTCCGCTTCGCAGTGTGCAGCAGAGTTTTCCCCCGCTCGCGATCAGGAATGGTAAGTTCGCGATCGCTGCCGCTGCCGCTCGGGTAGAATTTCTACCCAAGCTGCAGGAATATCAGCACAAACTGCAGTTCGCACTGCACTCCGCCACTCGCGGAACTTCACAGAGTTTTTTTGTAACTTTGCGAAGTTCCACGTAGCAAAACTCTGCGAACTATGCCCAGGCCTGGAAATATTATTATTAAGTCCCCTCTTACGAGTCGACAACCTATAAACCCATTGTGGAAGGGCTGCTCCCGCCACCCGCCAACATTTAATGGGGTTCGGTGGCAAGAAGAATGGGGTTCTCCATGAGGAAAATGTTGCACCCCTCAGTGTGCCCTCCCAGAGTGGAGTGGCGGCTCCTCCGCTAAGGTGGAGGACCAACGCCCCACTGCTTCAGAGCAGTGTTATTATCATTTTATTTTGTCCTCCTGCTGTGGCAGCATGCGTGAGGAGGCGGGGCTGAAGAGTAGGGGAGGAGTGGCGCAACCCTCCCAAAAGCGCATTGACTGTTTGGTCGGCCCTCTGGGGCCACCCAAAGCAGTCATGCTCACTTTCCCCCTTCTCCATGCAGGATGCATTACTGCCTGCATGGAGAACATGGCCACCCCTAAAGCCCCTGGAGGCGCTCAGACCAATGACAATGCTGGATTGCAGCGTTGTGATTGGCTGTGGGTAGCCTGGGAGCCCTGGTGCTTCCTGCTTCCTGTTTCTCACAAGAAGCCAGGAAGAGGACGCAGGAGAGGCGGTGGCCGCCGGCCAACCGGGAGGTAGATGGTTTTTTCATAGTGATCACTTACACCCCCACCAGCCCCACTGATGCTTCCAGGCAGCAGCCGCCACTGCTGGAGTGTAAACACTCTGCAAACCCTCGTGGCTTATCTGCTTCGGTTCCTCAAAATTAGAAGCTGCAGTTGTACAAAAATAATATCTTTGTAAAGCGTCACCTTTCCTCTGCGCCTAGCCTGTCCCCCCTAGTACAGAATATATTGGGAAAAGCACTGGAAGGGCATTGCTTTTACCACCTCTGGCGATGAATGTGCCTTCTTCAAGGCGCTGTGGGCTGGTGTATAGACAGGGCCACTGGAATTATGCGATTCTGCCGCTGCAGTGTTTTCCGCAGAATTATAGATTTGTTGTCGCTGATACATAATGCACCATCTACTAAGTAATCTACAGATTTTAACAAAACATAATATTTCTATCTTAAATGAATCTAAAGTTACTAAAAACACTGCCAAGAGTGTTGAAGCTCAGTGAAGACTCTTCGCCAAGGTGACCAGGCAGCTTTTCTCCTGTTTTTGGGTGTCATGCTGAGACTAATGATGTGAAATCTTTACCCAGATAGTGATAATGTGATAAAATAATAACATAATGCTGTGATAAAATGTGCTACATGCAGGGACATCATAAGGATTTTGGGGTCCCTGGGCCAAACATATTCTGGGGCTCTTTTGGAACAGCTTTGAATATATGATCCAATTTCAGCTCTTTCATGCCCTGTTTGTCCAGTGACAGTGAACAGGCACACCCGTCCGAATTCTAAATGTGTTTACAACTAATTAAGCATGGGTTTTGCGTTTTTTTTTGCTTGTTCGCGCTTAAAAAATACAATCTTGTGCACGCGGCATTGACTTACCATGATTCTGCGTTCGCTGATGAGTTTTCCTCCATGTTCGCGTGCGCTGCGAGATTTTGGTAGCTGGCCGAGCGAACACGTCATTGCGACCCGAAACAGGAAATTGCGAACGCGAACATGTCATTGCGACCCGAAACAGTAAAAAGGCATCGCGAGTAGGCTGGTTAAGTGAAAACAACATCTTCGCGACGGTTGCGACCGCAAGCGCAAGTTCACATTTCCGAACAAGTAAAAAAAATTCGCGAACTCGCCCAAAAAAGAATTTGCAAGCTCGCGAATTTTGGTAGATTTTGCGAATCGCGATTACGAATTTGCACGAATTCGCGTATCACGAATTTGCTAAATCTGCCCATACTTACAACTAATGTTCAGGGATAGTGACGTGTGTATTCAATATTGTAACACAGCAGCAGCTCACTAATATAACTGCAAATAATTCTTCATTTGCGAGGTCCTGTTTTGATCTGAAGGAAGATTTTTATGGAAGTTGCATGAAACATAAAAACATTTCTCTGCAAAATGTCTGTAATAGGCTCTTACACATCACCACATTAAAAATAAATGTAAGGAGAACAGTATTTCAAACAAGCTGTTTAAGAATTATTCAAGGTCATTAGGACAAGTCTCCCTGCAGAACAGAGCTGCCTTTATCAGGGCCCCCTGAAAGGATGGGGCCCTGCCCAGAGCCCGCTTTGCCCATGACGTAGAAATGTCTCAGGTTCGATTGCTCTGCATGATTTGCCTCTTCTTGCCACATAATTTAGTCCATTTCCATTTCCAAGCTTTATTTCGATCATGGTAGACCATAAAAGCAAAAGATAAAATACAATCATAAGAAGATTTTAAACATTACAAAATATTACCATTGATAGTTGGTTATACAAATTCATAACAAGTTTAAAAAATGATAAAGTTAAAAAAAACATTTAAAACATGAGGTTCGTTGTTAAAAAGATCAAAGCAATGGAAGACATAATCTAGTAAAACCTAGCACACAATTTGGCACTCCCATGCCCTATAATGCCAGTGTCCCGGCTTATATTTGCGGGCTCGACTCTGGGGGAGGTAGACGCAGCTTTTTGTTCTTCCGAGGTTGGTACCATAAGTGAGCCGGGGTTGCAGTAACATCTGTAATTGGTGCCTTGAGAATAAACATTGCAGAAATAGTGCAATGTAAAAACTAGTTACCACTATAAATGAGATGTCTCCTGTACCTCCTCCCCCCTCCCACTGGGGTCCCATTGAGGTCCCATTGAGCTGACATGTACAGACCCCTGTGGACGCGGAGATGAAATGCTGCCCTGACTGTAATCTGGGACAGTGAGGGATCCCTGCTCTGTTGCTGTAGCAACAGCCGAGCCTGACTCGCCGGGTGTACGGATCAATGGAGCATCTCTTGGAGGTGGCAACAGCGGTGGGCGAGGCCCTGCCACCTGCCCTGCCACCTACACCCCTAATCGCGGGAGGCAGTTAGGGAACCCCTGGGAGTGGTTAGGGTTCCTCGTTAGAAGCAGGGAGGGCAGTAGGGTACTGGCAGGTGACCTACAGCATTCCCACAACCATTATATTCGGTCTACCACACTGCGCTTGGTGCCAATTTCAAAGGGTTTCACCCTAGAATCGAGGTGTAGGTTGAAGAATTGAAATCTTCATTCTCAGGGGTCTCACTAATACAAAAGAACTTGGCACAAAAGCTGAAATATTAAAAGACATCTTTATTGAGGAGGAGGAGCCTAGCTCGCGACCGAGATGGCCGCGCTTTAGCTCGGCTCCGTTCGCCCGCCTGTGTTTTTCGCATTTATCCTGCATTTATCCTGCCCCGGGAAGCCCTCCTTGCTGTGTGGTACTACTACGACGCACTGCAGGCACTTACCACTTGTTCCGGTTGTCCTGGCTGCTGTGGGTCCGGTGCAGTGCCCCCGACCATTCCCGGGACTCGAGAGCGGACTGGCCTGGTTCTTCGTCCCGGCTCCTGGGCCGGATGCAGCCTGCGGGCTTGCCCTTCGGGGCGCGCTGGAGGTGATTGGAGGGCCGCTGTTCGTGTGAGCCGGAGGTTCCTGGCTGAGAGACTCCTGTGTGGCGGCAGCCTTGGATGGTGACGCTGCCCTTCATTATTGGGGTTCCTCGTGTGTTCAGCTTCCTCCCCCTTTGTTCTCCGGTCCGGCCATTTTGTTCTTTGCCGCCGGACCCGAAAACGGGACTGGCGACACTGGGGGGCCGGTGAATCCCCTTCTTCTGGTGGCCCCCCTTCCTGTCCGGGGTGTTCTTCTGCCTGTCGGCGGGACTTCATCTGCTTGACTGCCGCCCCGGCGGAGGTTGTTGGCCGCGCGGCCTGTTCGGGCTCTCAAGATGGCGACCAACCCCATTTGTTTGGGCCGGGCCCGGACGAGCACTGGGGGCCCGCCGCAAGGCCCGGGTGTTGGATACTGTGAAGGTTTTCCTGCACTTAAGGGGATCTTGAACATCCTGCTATCCTGGCAGCTCTCGGTGGCCGCGCCACTCCTGGCTCTGGAGACGGTTCCTCACTGCGGGCCTCCCGGGCCCCCACGACCGGATGAGGCATTGATATCGCGGGGTGTGGCTGGTACTCTCCTGGCGGACTCGGCCCCGGCTGCCGCCCCGGAGGTGCGCAACCTGATGGCGCCTTCTCCTCCTGTGCTGCCTCCTCTGCCCTTGGCCCGGGAGCTGGATTTTGTTTTGCCGGACTTTCATGATTCTCCTGGTCCCTCTCAATCACCACTGCCCGATGACCTCTCCTGTGCCGGCCCGGATGGGTCGGTTTTTATGGATATATCCTTGGAACTGTGCCTGCATCGTTTGCTACATTCCGTGATTTTCCTGGATCTTCCGTGCTTTTCTTCCTGTGACTTTTTTGGACTCCCGTTGGACTCTCCTGCTGCCTGCCTTCTGTTCTTTCTGGCAGGGTCCTCGTTGGATCGGACCCTTACTGCTTTGGATAAAAAGGGTCAGGGCTGATGAAAACTGACTCTTATATGCGGTAGCTCATGAACGGTTTGGAAGATCTCTGTGTCCTGATATGGTTCTGTGTAACTGGTTAGTGCTCCTGGACTTTGGCCTGATACTCTTAGGCTTCCCGAGGACTTGGACCTTTAACCCGGGCGGGTGGATGGGTGCGTTTACTCCTGTCTTTGGCCCTCCCCCGTGTGTATGTTTGTATGTCTTTACTCCCTTCTTTCCTTCCCTTCCTTCCCCCCCCCCTTTTTTTGTCTTTTAATTCCAACTTTTCTTGCTCCACTATATTTCGGGTTCTATTTAGGGCGACAGGCACGCTGCGGGGGGGGTAGGCCGTAGCCTTCTGCAGGGGTGCAGGGTGGGCTTAGGGGTGGGTGGGGGGGGTCTGTTTGTGTCGGGGGGTCTTTTTCCCCCCTTATTTCCCCTTTTTTTGTTCTATGGCTCTTGTGTATTCACTTTTTCGGGACTCTGTCACCTCGTGTCTCCCCCGGGGGTTTTCTGTCCTTCTTCCGGTGTGTGGCTGATTGTGGTTCGCTGCCTATTCTGGTATCGTGTTTCTGTTACATCGCATGCCGGTTTTATTGTCCTGTTTTTCCCCCTGGGGGTGCATGGTCTGGCGGGTGTTCCTTTTGTTGTCATTTTCTCCCTCTTTCCCTTCCTCCTTTATGGAGGTCCCCCTTTTCCGTTGGGGTGCGTATTGCATAGTCTTTGTGATGGGGCTTTTTGATCACGTCTTCTTTGTTCGGGTAGGGGCGGAGGTGAGTGAGCGCGATTGACTGTTGCCACTGTCGCTATTTGAGGGTCTGATTCTGTTTCTGTCCTTTGCTAGATTTGATTATATGTAGTCATTCTCTTACGTTGTGTTTATAAAATGGCGGCTTGCCGCGGTCCCTCCCTTGTATTCTCATAGACGGCCCGTTATTCCTTTGGTCCCCTCCCCGTGCTAGAAAATTAACCTTTATTATCCTGCTCTTGCTGAACGCTCGATGGTTTTTATTGCTTCACCAGTGCTCCTGATGTTATATCCTGTGCAGATCTTCTTTTTGTATGCTGGTTATTCGACCATTCTGTTCTGGCCGGCCCGTGGGGTTGTAGGCCAGTATTTGTGAGCTTTCATTGTTCAATAAAGGTTTAAAAAAAAAAAAAAAAAAAAGACATCTTTATTAAACTTAATAAGTGAGACTACGTCACACAGGAGTCTTTAGCACCTGAATGAGGCAGTCTAAAGAATACAGAACACAGAGGCCTTTATATGCTTAGGATTACAAACTCAGCATAAAAGAAAGGGGCAGTCCTAACATGTCTGTATGCAGTTAGTCCAGCTAGTGTCTAAGATTGCTTTCAAAGCAAGGACAGAGGGGGGGTTTTCTACACGTTGCAGTCCAAAGGGCAGAAACACTTCATGAATAGAGCAGCCTGTGTAAAGGCAACACAAATTGATGACAAATGTAAGATGGAGTCAAAATTAAAGAACCTCAAGGTAACAGCCGCGGAGGTGGAAATGTTCAACGAGAAACCACATTCTTTGTCAGCTAGGGGAAGACGGTGCTAAAAAATGCTGTACAATCAATGTCGGGTTTCGCCCTATTTACTGTTCATCAGTAGGGGTGGGTGATAAATTCTGCTCTGCCGGTGGAGTCTTGCCCACTCCGCGTTACCCTTGTAACAAAGGGTTCTGCCAAACTCCACCAACCGTTGCGTGGCAGAGTTTTTCCTCATGCGCGACCCATCAACGTTAAGATGATGAGCAAGAATTTGCGTCCCCTAGCACGATTTTCAGGCACTAGAACTCCACCAGGTGAAATTTTCTCAACCTGGACGGTCACAGCAGGCCGTGACCGTTGGTGTTGAGAAAGCTGCCACTGGAGCAGAAAATCTACTTGAGCGGCAGAAAAAAGCAGCGCCCTCTGCTGTGTGCATGGTGCAGTTCATGCTGATTTGTTTTTTTTGTAACTCCGTGGAGTGAAACTCCGCGGGTTCCACCCACCCCTATTCGTCAGTCGGATATTGTTGCTATGCTTCGAGAGCAATGAAGTTGAAAGGATGTGTAAAAAGCAACTTCACGAAAATTTACAGCGGAAGCATATGACATCAGAAACTAACGAAGACAGTCAGTAGAAGACATCACAGAGTATCTTGTCATGCACTATACGCCCAGACCTCTGGCTCCCCTCGGACATTTAAAGTGACGATACAGTGAATGATGTCACAATAGGTCTCAAAACCAAATCAGATGACATCACAAAGGAACCCTCCGGAGTGACTGCTGTCAGGGGTCGCTAGAGATGCAGGGCTCAGTAGAGAGCTGTCTCTTTTTCTCTACAAGGGATAGCCCTTTTGAGGTAGGGGTGGGCAGAACTCGTGGAGTTACATAAAAACTCTATGAGCTTCTGTGGCGTTCCGCCAATGGGTGGCAATGTGCATGTCGCGCTTCAATTTATTGCCAGTATCGCGAGCAGCACTGAAAAATCAGCACGAACGGCACCATGCAGTGCGCAGAAGCGTGCGCCCGTTCAAGGTGATTTTGCTGCTGCTCAAGTTGAAAATATTTTTTGGCGCCCACATTCCCCCCCCCCCACTCCTTTAAGGTTCATCCACCTAATGCATATTGAGGCACGTTAATACTTCTATGTAAGGAGCTGTCAAATGCCTAACCAGGTACATCAAAATTAAAAAACACTGTAAACAAATCTAAGTTCGGTGGATACGTCTGCGTAAACTCAAAGTTGAAGTTGGAGGGCGCGGTCTCCATACAAGAGTCTGGAGCCTGTCAGGTGGGAGGTAAATTGTTTCTTTCATGTTAAGCCCTTGGGTTACAGCCGCAGCAGGTAAGTCCTTTCAGGGCTCCGTCCTGCCTCCTTCTTCCACTGCAGACCACTCGCCAACATTCTACGACCACTCAATCCAAGAGTATTGGCTGCATCAAGAAGTCAATTTACGCACGCACCGATAAACTGATGGCTCAGGCACTTTGGGGCATATTACCAACCATTAGCGATATTTATCGCTAACTAGGTTTAGCAACGAATTTTTTATTGCTAAGCATCGCCGGAAATTATCGCTGAGATAACGTGCTATTAGCAACGTTTATCTCCAAAGCGATACATTTTCCGGCGATAGCGAGAATATCGCTGAGAATACAGCGATATTCACGCATTAGCGACAAAATGCTCTTAGCCATGTTATCCACCTCCCATTGGATAACATGGCTAAGAACTGGTCAGAGCAGGCCTTAGTTTTTGGCGATAGCAGGAATATTTCCATCGCTACGCCTGCCTTGCTAATAGGCGATAGCGACGTTAGCGACTGCTTTCAGTCGCTAACAGGTTGGGTACGCCCACTTTGCATGTCATTAGCGATAAATATCACTGACATGCAAAGCGGGACCCAAACCACTCGCTATCGCCTAAAGCTGTCGCTAACTGCTATCAGCGACAGCTTGCTAATAGAGCGATAGAATTATCGCCGCTTAGCGGCCGAAAATGTCCGCTAAAGCGGCGATAACTGCCTATTGCCCTGCTTGGTAATATGCCCCTTTATTTTTACAATAACTTTTATTCTATTCTTCAATTCAATTTCTTCAACTTTATTTCTTCAGTTGCGCTCTTCATCACTTGCTTCACTAGTCATTTACACTGCGCCTTCACATTGGGCACCTTCTTGTGTTTCATAATTCTTTGTTGGACGATTAAAACAAAACAGTGTATAGGGGAAGGAGGGACAGGGAACATAAGATACCATATGTGAAACGGTAATACCGTACGGAAAAACACAGTGCAAGATGAAACTGAGCACCTATTTGTTTAAACTCTGAGTACCAATACAGGATATTTATTGTTCATATTGTGAGACCACCGCTTTACTGTCCTTCTTCGAATTTACTTGCATTAATTGCATCCTTTGAACGAATGTTTCTTATTTAGGGAAATAGTTGCAAGGGAACCACCCTATACACACAAGTGGGGGTGCGGGACAGCCTAGATCTCTTTTACAATTAAAAAGCACTGCACTAACGGTGCCAAGTTCTGCAACCGACGACCGGTGAGAGACAGCGCTGCTCTGTGTCCTGAGGGAAAAACAAAATGGCGGAGTAAGGGGTGGCCGCCAACGGACCATGCACCCCGCCGCGACCCGTGCAGGTAAGCACAATGTGGCGATGAGGCCGGGTGGCGGGGGGGTGGTCAACAGATGATGACGATGAGGGAAAATTCATTATTTATTTAATTTTCCTTCATCGTCGTCTGTCAAAATGCCCCCCAACGCTCTTACCTGCATGGGTCGCGGTTGCATGTACCCTATGGTATGTGTGTAGCCCGTGCCCCAGCGTTGGTGTGTGCTCAGAACTCCACCCAAGAGGACTGCAGCACAGTCCGGCTTTTTTGGACACGCCCCCGTTCAAGGTTTTGCGTCACTATTCCCCAACTCCAGGAGCACGCGACCATGCGTGATCTCCCAACGGGCAATGTTTGACTTGTGACGGGTTCTTCTCCAGCCCTCCAAAACCGCAGGTGCATAGTTCTATCTGGAAAGTAGTGGTTGAAAAATGTGAAATTCACCAATACATCTTTGCATAGTTGGGGAATATTATACTTTGGTAAATTTGAAAAGTTTGCTAACTTCTCAATTTCAGAAAATGTTTACAAATCATTTTTGGGGAAAATCATGTCCTCATGAAAACATTTGAGGCATGCTACCTTCCTCTAAAAGTGAGGATCTGGGCTGTTTGCTTCTCATATAGGGATTCTTTTCTTTTTTGCCTATGTTTACAAATTTATGAATGAAGTTTGTGAAGTTTTGAAAAAAAACTTCACAAAGTTTGAGTAGAAAAACCTTCTCAACATTGCACACCTCTAGTTAATTCAAAGTTCCCTTATTGATCTACTGACCAACTCACTTTTGATCGTGGGACATATTAATATTTGGCTAGTTTTAGGCTCAGCTTACTATATTTTTTTATTTTTTTCCCTGGTGGATTTAGGTTTAAATACTTCCGCCTCTGCCGGTTCGACTTGCTGGTTATTAGTTCTGACACTGGCCCCCGCTGTGGCCATAATAGCCAGCCCAGGCCTCTCTGCGGTGCTAAAAGCAATTCCATTAGAGCCCTGGATGGTTTTCTGCTCCCAGCAGCGCCTCCAGCTAGGAGCCTAATGCTGACCAGAAATAGACCGGTGTGCAGGTGCGCAACGCCATGGCAGCAGCCAGAGCGCGCGCAACGCCTGTGGCGCAAACTCAAAGTAATGCCCTAGGGGGCTACCGGATGGGGGCAGCTTGCACTTGGTGATATCAGTATCAGATTATGAAAAGCTGCTCCAACCCTTGCTGCAAACAGATTGTACTGCCTAGGCCTTATGGTTCAATTACACATATATATATATCACAGTATATATCACAGTACATTACATTCTTTATAACCATAGAATTATTGTCTCCAGAAATCAATGATTTTTTATTTTTTTTAATTTTAAAACAAAAGGCATTTTTGATGTTTTAGTTAGGACTCTGAATGCAAGGACCTTTGCCAATGTTTGTTACTCTGTTGAGGCAGAAGTGGTGACAGATGTTTGTGTGGCCTATTCTCTAGTGCTACTGTCCTTGGTACAGGCCCTGATTTTAGGTCTGTTCAATGTGGGTGGGGTCCCCTTATTTGCACTGGTCCTGGTTCACTGAAACAAGACATTGCCTGTGCGCGTGCCGCTGCACCACACTGCCAATGCGGCAAGACCTGCAAACAGTGCTCAGGGAAGGCGGAGTCATAACACAGTGCACTGATCATACGTGACCTGCTCACCCGCCCCTGCCCTTTAGATGCGGAAGATGTCGGGAGTGTAGAAAATCATGTAGAAACTAAGGGCCCGATGTAGGTAATCTCAATTTACCGATTCCTACGTTCCGAATTTTACCGATTCGGTATTTAGGAATCGGTAAATATGATGTAGGTAAAAAAATCAGTAAAATTTACCGATTCGGTAATATTCCTTATTACCGATTCGGTAATACCAATTCGGTAATAAGGAATACCTTTCCATTTATTCCTATGGGCCTGGAGGCCCATAGGAATGAATGGGAAGCCATTCACTATTACCGATTCGGTAAATACCGAATCAGTAATAGGGGGAGCATATTTAAGGGTGGCAGGGTGTCACATTGACACCCTGTTGCACCCCTGAATCATGCATGTGTGCACATGTGGCGCACATACATGCCCTAAGGGCATGTATGTCTGCCACATGGCACTTTGAAAAAAGCAAATAATTGCTTGTTTAAAGGTATTCGGTATTTACCACTAACTTGTAGTTGGTGGTAAATAACGAATCCTTAAGGCAAAAATGAACTCACTTAAGTGCTACCCACATAGGTCTTTAGCTCTGGGCACTTCATGGCTTACACTTGAAGTGCCCAGGTCCGACTCTAGCAGTGGCGCTCCCCATCCTCAAGAGGAGGCGGCCAGGCTGAGGAGGTCACACTCACAAGGCTGTGAAATGTTCAGCCTGACTAATGTCTAGGCCTGGGCGGTAAATTCCGTTCCGCTTGCGGAATTTGTTGAATTTCATGTTCCACGGAGAATGCGAAATTGGCAAAAATTCCACGATCCACGACTTTGCGAAATTATTTGCTTGTTTGCGCTTTCAAAATGCGTGTTCTCGAGATATTTCCCCCTGAGCACGCAAACAGCGTTTGGGAACAGAAAAAAAGGCATAGTGAACAGACGGAACAAGCAATTCCATGTGTTCGCGGAACTCTGCGTGGTCGCTGAGATTTTTTACAGTTTCAAGGAGCTTCGCGTAGTGTGACTACATAAATTACGCCCACCACTACGACAATCTGCTCAGGCAGCCAGGCCCCTGCGCATTTACCGCATGTACTGTGCCAGGAGGCCGGGCTTGAATATAAAGAGCGTCTGTCTGGCTGACCATTGCTGAGCCTGACAGACACAATTCATGCATCGCTAAACAGTGGAGGGGCAGGGCCCTCTCTCGTTAACGTTAGGCCGCTGTCGTCAGTGTTCGAGACGGGCAACGGCCAGTCTCCCTGGGACCTGTAACATGTAGAGACTCTCTCATCCTGGGGGGACGCCACCCCGCCGGTCCGCGCCCTGGGAAATACATCTACCTGGCAGTCCATTCCACAAAGTAGGCGGAACCCAGTGCACTCGGCCCGTCTCCTCTCCCGCCACGGTGGCTAGGGATTACTTTGTGTAATCCCTCTCTGCCCGGGCTTTACTGCCTGGAGGGAGGATTTCCCTCCGGGGAAGGTAATCCGAGAGTAATGAGAGCGGCTCGATAATTGCAATAATATGGGTCCTTCTCTTAGTGCCCGGGTCATCAAATTACAAGAGCGCGTTCAGAGAGACGGTTTGTACTGGCAGGATGGTGTCTTCAGAGCAGGAGCGCAGGCAGAAGCAGAGATGGAAGAATAATACGGTTACCTACCGGTAATATTCATTACTCCGAGTCCTCGACTTCCTCGTCACAGTCCTAACAATATGAGGCTTTCCTGCAGCGCACAAAGGATCCACTTTTCCAAACAAAGACATTTCTGCTCTCCCCAATGTGAGTCCAAATTTGCACATGACCCCTTATTTGACTCCTGCACTTCCTGGTATCCAAAAGGTGACGCCTCCCTAGACGCATGGGACTATGACAAGGACAACTATGGCTCAAAGTATTGCAGATTACCGTTAACTAATCAGGGGATACATGTACGAAGCATTTCTGAGGTCACAAACGGCCTGATTCACAGAATCAGGTTGTTTGCAACAGCAACAATGATTTTAGGGATGTATAAAGCCCAAATTGAGATTCTGTATCTTGTTACTGGATTGCTATTTCAGAATTGGGGGTGGGGGGGGGGCAGGTTGAGGGCATCCCTTCCTAATGCCTAACTGGAAGGGTATGTATGAATGTTATGCAACTGAAATGTGGTTGAAAAAAATTCACAATTTGTTGACAAATGGAAGCTGGTTGTAACCCATTCACAAATGGTAAAGGAACCCTTTTCCCTTTGAGAATGGTTGAAAAGGGACCACTGCCTGCTCTTAAAAAATGAAACTTCCAATTTTATTTCTATCTCATTAAATGCATCCCGTTTTCCTTTAAGAAAAACAGGCTTGGTTTGGGAAAAAAAAATTGCTTTATTTAAAAGCAATCATAGACAGGGTGGTCGGCTGACGCCAGCAGGGCACCATCCCTGTGATTGCTGCGATTTCGAATGGGTCGCAAATTGCGATCTACCTCATTAATATTCCCGAGGTAGGTCTATTTAGGACTCACTAGCAATCGCTAATGAAACTCAAAAGAGTTTCACGCATTCGGAATAGCAATTTCCTATTTGTAGGGAATCACAATTAAGAAGTCACTGGGCCCGATTCACAGAACTAACTTAAAACAAAATCCTAAACTTACTACCATTTTGGTATTCACAGAAGGCACTTACTCATTTCGGTATTCACAGAAGTTACGAGTCCAAGCTTTAGGACTCCTAAATGCCTTCTGTGAACACCGAAAGTCTTAAATTTAGGATTTTTTTCTCATTTTAGGAGTAGTAAAGTTAGGACTCCTAACTTTAAGACTCCTAAATGCCTTCTGTGAATACCGAAAGTCTTAAACTTAGGATTTGTCTCAGTTTAGGAGTAGTAAAGTTAGGACTCCTAACTTTAGGACTCCTAAATGCCTTCTGTGAATACCGAAAGTCTTAAAGTTAGGATTTTTTTCTCAGTTTAGGAGTAGTAAAGTTAGGACTCCTAACTTTACTACTCCTAAACTGAGAAAAAAGTCATAACTATAAAACTTTCATATTCACAGAAGGCATTTAGGAGTCCTAAAGTTAGGAGTCCTAACTTCTGTGAATACCGAAATGAGTAAGTGCCTTCTGTGAATACCAAAATGGTAGTAAGTTTAGGATTTTGTCTTAAGTTAGTTCTGTGAATCGAGCCCACTGTTCCTAACTTTCGTACCTGTCCTCCTCCTCAGACTCCTAATAGTGTGAGGATGTGTCATAGCTGAACATTAATGGCAGACACTGAAAAAATCAACACAAATACACAGATTACGGCCATACTCAGTGGGACCATTCACTGAAAAACCAAAGCAAACAATAGATCTAACAAGCTTCTGCTGAAGTTAATGCTTGAGGTAAAAAATCTAATGAAAAACCAGCTCCAATCTTAAGTGAATAAAGACTCATACATGTATTGGGAGAGGACCAAGTTGAAAACGCCCTGAAGGATTTTGGAGTAGAAAGAGGGTTGAGTGATATCCCTGCCCCTTTCTTCTCCGACACAGGAATAATTGGCTTCCTGCCTATCCAATCGGGAAGCCCCTGAAGCAGTGCATGACGGCGAAGCAGCCATCTTGGATTTGGAGTAATTCTGAATGAATGCGGCAAAGATCTACTAAACTGAGTTTATAATGTCCAGCACCCATCTATCTGAAATCATGGTCTGCAATACATTTTAAAAAGGCTTGAGTCAACCCCACATTTCTAAGAGACCTCCCTGGCATTGTCATGGTTTGGTGGTTGAGGAGGAGTGTGAGGTGGTTACTTGCGGGGATGTGTCGGCAGCATTGATGCCCCAGCTTCAACCCGCTGCCTCGAAGGTGCTGGAGTGAAACTTTTGTATCTGCAGAGGGACCAAAGAAAGCTTCTACCTCTGCCGAACAACCTTACTGATGTCATAAGTTGATCAAATAGTTTGGAACTTGAAAATTGAAGGCGCATAAGAGCGGTCTGGGCTGCATCCGCTTTCCACGCTCTCGTCCTTCTGTCTGTCATTGGTGCACCAGAAGATGTTGCCGCTCTGCACCGCTGATCAAATGACACATCAGAAAGAGTGCATCCTTGTTCCATTTTTGACGGGTATTTGAAGAGTGTCATCCCTATTGTAATTGATCAGAGAGTGCATGAAAATCCCTCCAAAGAGATTGGACGGTACGCGTGGCGTAAATGCCAGCTGAGAATTCAGCGTCTGACACCACATAAGATCTATTCTCTGCCATTTCATCCTTTTATCCGCCGGATCTGCAGGGGAGGAGGAGTCTTTGAGATAATAGTGCCCTGTGAGGAGAATATGGCCATTGATGTGTCCACTGTCACAGGAGACAGAAATTCATCTGAAAGGTTCTCGGATGGATGCCTTTTCAATAAGAATTCAAGACAGCTATCATTGTCTACGTCTTATCATCACCTCTTCAATGCACGTCTAACAGCTTTGTATCAAGAGAGAGATTCGCTTCTTTCTTACAATAAAGTTCAAAGAAATCCTCATCCTTTTCCACAGAATTGGATGAGAAAAAAAAGATGTGTCCATAGAGGCTGCAAAGCTTCTTACAGCTCTGCCTTCTGTGTGGACCCCACCATGGTTTCTTCCTCTTCCGGGTCCATCTTGTGCCCCTTGGGTGGTGGAGTACCTGACTCTACTAGATGCATGCTCTGCCTTCTCCACCATCTGTTGAATTATAGTCAAGGACGGGACTTCAGTCACGTTACCAGCGGATCCACTGCCTCCTTCTCATGTTCTGAGGGAATGTTCTCCTCAACATGTGATCCCTTTTCTGGTGCATTTTTGTAAGCTCCATTGCTAAACAGACATGATTGCAGCCAGAACGTCAAAAACGGCAACACCCAGAGGCCGTGAAACATTCTGGATTCAAAAGAAACCAAATCCCATTCTGGCTGCTGTCATGTTATATCTCCGCCATGTTAGAGTCAGGCAGCACAGTCATGGGTGCAAGCGTGCTGTCGTGTTATATCTATGCCATGTTAGAGTCAGGCAGCACAGCCATGTAAGCAAGCGTG